>NW_028317741.1:0-225000 GCF_055824585.1 Amblyomma mixtum | reverse complement strand
TCCATCCATCCATCCATCCATCATCCATCCATCCATCCATCCATCCATCCATCCATCCATCCATCCATCCATCCATCCATCCATCCATCCATCCATCCATCCATCCATCCATCCATCCATCCATCCATCCATCCATCCATCCATCCATCCATCCATCCATCC
Organism: Amblyomma mixtum; assembly: GCF_055824585.1. Taxonomy (NCBI): domain Eukaryota; kingdom Metazoa; phylum Arthropoda; class Arachnida; order Ixodida; family Ixodidae; genus Amblyomma; species Amblyomma mixtum. The sequence goes on along the minus strand of NW_028317741.1, from coordinate 224,838 downwards.
ATCCATCCATCCATCCATCCATCCATCCATCCATCCATCCATCCATCCATCATCCATCCATCCATCCATCCATCCATCCATCCATCCATCCATCCATCCATCCATCCATCCATCCATCCATCCATCCATCCATCCATCCATCCATCCATCCATCCATCCATCCATCCATCCATCCATCCATCCATCCATCCATCCATCCATCCATCCATCCATCCATCATCCATCCATCCATCCATCCATCCATCCATCCATCCATCCATCCATCCATCCATCCATCCATCCATCCATCCATCCATCCATCCATCCATCCATCCATCCATCCATCCATCCATCGTCGATTGTTTCTACAGATCTAATACACACAGCACATGTGTCATCGTCGTAAAATTTCGTTTTTTAGTGGTGCGTTCCAAGACACCCGGACCTAGCTTCAAAGAGTAGGGCACTGCCTCTTGAGTTAGCATAGAACAATTCCTTCTTGATCTGCCTTTTCCGTTATCTATACAGTTCTACACTATACTCTTTTTCCATTGATGTAAATTCAATTTTTACATTCCGCGTTTTTAACCTGTCGTTTAAAGCCTTGTGTCCGACATTCTTAGTGATTAGTTTCCTAGTTCTTTTCCACCATTGTAAGTAAACGCTCTTTCTGTCGAAGTATATACTTATGTACCTTAGCTGCCTACCTGCTATGGCCCAGTTTCCTCAGGCGTTCTTCATGTAGTATTTTACTTTGAGCTTCCCGTGCTACGAAGGATGCCCAGCTTATATCTCACTGCACTTCCTCGTTTGTAGCATTGCCGAGGGCTCCTAGTGCCAATCTTCCAGCAGCTCTCAGAATTACTTCTAATCTCGACTTAACTTCCGCCCTTAAGCACAGAACCGCATTCCTGAAAGTAAGTCCCAGCGCGACTATTCCTTTCGAAATACATCTCAGTACTTCATATTCTAGAGTGCAGCTCTTAGGCGCCCGTTTCTGCGTTTCGCGGCGTCGCCATCGCCATCGTCGTTGTCCATTGTAACCAGGAGTGGGTAAAAGCGCAACCTCCTTCCTTCCTTAGCAAGAAACAAAAAAAAAACAGCGCTACGTGGACGCCTTTCGCAGTACGGAAGGAACCCCTGGAGAGCGACTAGCCTTTTGTGTGTGGCTGCCCCTTGTTTCCCACCGCTCGCCGGCGCGCGGGGGGATTTCCGTCGATTGTTCTAGACTGTCCGAGCCGTTTCTACGCGATGCTGACAGCGAGGGCGTAGCCTTGCGTGCGCTATGCGATGCCCTCCGCCTCTGCACTCGCGGGACAGCGCGGCGCCACGACAGAAAATGTTCCAGATGCTCCTCGAAGCCTCTCCCGGCCTTTAACAAATGAAAACACGCGCCCAGCCCGAGAAGAAGTAGTATGCTGCACAGCCGACTGTGTGTATGTGTACGCCTGCCTTGGCGCGAAGAACAGACAGACGTGGAGGAAGCCTATATAAGAAGTGTGTTGACCACCCGAGCCATCCAAGTTTCAGTGAAGATATTGTGTTTTGATTGTTTGCCTCTGTCTTGTGGTAGTGCACTTTCAGTGCAATAATTCTTTAGTATTGTAATCGCTCTCAAGTGTAACTTTACTGTTAGTGGAAGTGTTTCTAGAACAAAGAATGTGTCTCAAAACTAGCAAGTTCTCTGTAATTGTACATGTCTTGCTCGCATTCTTTGCCTCAATCTGTCGAAAAGTTGAAACAGCTGATGAGCTGCGCTCAAATTTCGCATTAGGAAATAGCGTATTCGTCGGCAATTTATTGTACCCCCATAATGCTCTACGCTTAGTTATCCCGGCATCTCTTCGTCCTTTTGCCTTCAAAGATTGTTCGCGCTTTTCCGTGTATATCTGTCCCTCGTCTAACCATATCCCGAGATATTTGTAATCAACCACTCTGAGTATTTCATGGCCTTGTATTGTAAGCACCTGAGCAGTCGTATCATTGAAGATCATCATATCTGACTGAGTTGCGCTGAAGCTGAAACCTAGAGCTTCCCCTTCGCCTCCACAGCAATTAACCAAAGTTTGAAAATCTTTCTGGCTATCTGCTGTCAGTACAATATCGTCCACATGCATTAAACCAGCAGCAGTTCCCCAACGGTCGCTCCGCCTAATCTGTAAGACAGATCATAACCGAGATTATTCCTTGTAGCCTTCTTTCTGTATTTTTAATGTAAAGCATGAACTGCAGCAGTGGTGATAGAGGACAAACTTACCTTAATCCTTTGTGTACCTCCACAGGTGTACTCTTTATACCTTCAAAAGTAATTTCAACTTTATTATCTCGGTATACTTTCTGTAGAAAATCAGTTACCTCATGACCGATACCTTCATCTTTTAATATGTTCCACAGAACGTCCCTGTTCCCATTCTCGTATGCACCACTTATGTCTAGAAAGGCTAAATACAGAGCTCTATTTCCGCCTTAGCTATCTCTATGCATTGGGTAAGCACGAACAGGCTATCATGTAAGCGCCTACCCGTTCTGAATAGATCTGAAGATCTCCGAATACCTATTACTTTCTACCCATGTCTGCATTTTCAGTTTCATAGCCTGCATTGCAGCCTGTATATAACAGATGTTATCGTAATTGGTCGGAAGGTTTTTAAGTTAATCCTATCTCCTTTTTCTGTCAGAATGAAATTCCTTCTACTCGATCTCTAGCTGAGTGGAATTTGCTCATATCTCCTTTGCTTTTATCAGCGTTTACTTGCTTGTTGGGCCCAGTGCATTAATCAGCTTGATTGGAATTTCGTCGATATCTGCGGAGGTGGATTTAAGGATATTTGCTTCCACACTTTTCTAGTTAAGACTAGTCAGTTCTAAGCTGTTCTTTGTCGATCCCTAATTAGGGAAGGTTACCCTATCACCGTTCCGAAATCACTCCGCTGTAAGTGATGTGATGTAGTTCCCAGCGTAGCGTGACTCTAAACATTTGCCCTAAGCATCTTGAATCCGTTCCTGTTTTCTTTTATTCGTTTTATCCAGCCAGCTTATATGGTTCTAGAATTTTATCTCTGGTCAGCAGCGCTTCCGTCCGATCAAAAGACGCGTTTTCCGTCTTCAGGGTCCGACTTGTCGCTTCCAGGGTGCGGAAGCGCTGGGGGCATGGACCGTGGAATACTGAGCTCCTGGAAGGCGCCTCGATACATCACCAAGCTCGCTGACCAACCCTGTCCTCGGTAGCGTCCGTGACTCGTCTCTTTGTTCTGCTGTCAGTTTTGGCAGTTCAGCCGCGGAGTGTAAGCAACGAACGCACACACAAGTACACATCGCACACAAACATGTGGGGCTCCGTCCATTCATCTTCGGGGCTCGGGATGTCCACGGAATCTAAATGGCCCTCACAAAAACTCACGTTCTTCGAATCGAAAGAGGAACCACCACTGTCTTTTCCACTTGTCTCCACTTGTCTCCACTTGTATCCACTTGTCTTGCAGTTGATAGTCAGACGGAAAACGAAAAAAGAATACCTTTTTGTCGTTGCTCCCGTAGCATCTTTCGGAAACAGCAGTCGTTTGTTCACAAAAAAAAAATGTCAGTTGATTTGGGTCATTAGGCCAAATGCGGATATCTGCACTAGCATGATGTGTTTCGGGGCTGCGATGCTCTGCTAACTTAAGGTGGTTGTTGGTGCGTGTGTTCAACCATGCAAAAGTGAAAGAAGGCCATTACAACACCTCACTTGTGCACCAGGTGACTTACTTGGCAAGTATGCCGGTGGCAACCAGGCGAGAACCTGCAGCACTGCTCACGTGCCCACCGGATGGCTCACTCTCCAACGTGCTGCCGGTGGGTACTTGAGCAGTGGCACAGGGCAGGTGTTATGGCAGGAGTTGCCATCGGTAGGACTTCGCTTGCTTGTGCTGGGTTGACACAGGTTACTCTTCTCGAGCACTCTGTCACCATGAAATTGGCTGCCGCTTGATGGTAAGCAGGTAGCCCACCACCCATGTGATCTGGGCTCCTGGCCACCAGGGTCTACGAGGCAATGAGGCCGCTGATGCGGCCGCCCGAGCGCTCACATACCGGGCTCCTCATCCTAGCTCTCCTTGCTCAGAAGCTCATAAACCGCGGTTCCGCGAAATCCTAACTCATTATTGCGACAGCCACCGTCTCAACCCGGCACCTGTCAAGGGGCTGAGTAAGGCGGAGGAGCGAACTCTGCGGCGTCTGCAGACAGGAACCCTTCTCTGTCCTGCCATAGCAAAACACTTCGATCCGAACACAGATGGGCGCTGCCCGCACTGTGGAGAGATCTGCGATATCTTTCACATGGTGTGGGCATGTACTCAGAATCCTCACCTTCCCCCTTCCCCCACCCCCACCCGAGAGGCATGGGAGACTGCCCTCCTCAACTGCTCCACGCTGGAGTCCCAAAGGGCTCTGGTCAAGCGGGCATTACACGGGACCTCGTCGTGCGGTGTCCCGGACTAAGGATACCGACCATGCAGCAGGTGTTTTTTTTTACCCTCAAGCCCTGTTTGAATATTATTTTTCACCACCACCACCACCATTGGGGAAGTGAGCAGCCTGCAACAAAATCGGCTTTAGCCAGACAGACAGACAGACAGACAGACAGACAGACAGACAGACAGACAGACAGACAGACAGACAGACAGACAGACAGACAGACAGACAGACAGACAGACAGACAGACAGACAGACAGACAGACAGACAGACAGACGGACGGACGGACGGACGGACGGACGGACGGACGGACGGACGGACGGACGGACGGACGGACGGACGGACGGACGGACAGACAGACAGACAGACAGACAGACAGACAGACAGACGGACGGACGGACGGACGGACGGACGGACAGACAGACAGACAGACAGACAGACAGACAGACAGACAGACAGACAGACGGACGGACGGATGGACGGACGAACGGACGGACGGACGGAAAACGCCCAAATGCAGAGAATGGCCAGTATAAGTGCTAGCGCACAAAAACATAAGTGTTTCCACACTTCCACACAGCGATATGATCCAAGATAAAAAAACAACGCAAAACGCCGCTTTCTACTTTGGCGCGCCGACAACCGGACCTAAAAGCATTTTCCAGACATTTTCCCAGATCACCATTCCTTAAAATCTCGCTTCAATTCTTCCCTTGCGAGTAGTCCGGCACGAATGCCCAATTCTGCGTCGGTGGTGTATCATTCACCTTGCGGAGTTCTCTCGAAATCATCATTTTATTTACAGAGACGGTATATAGAGGGTTTCGCTCTCAAATTCCTTAATCTCAGTAAAAGGGAAGATGTGTAATGCTCTTGGATTTCATTGCAGATCATAGCATGGACGACCTTTTGTAGTGAAAGCTGCACCACTATGGATGTGATGCATTTCGCCCTAGCCTCCGAACGACCATGAAACAACCTTGAGAAAAGTGATGGCTAGTGTTGGTATGCACATACGCCTAGCCACCATATACACCTAGTCGACCACCCTTCACTTTGAACTTTGATTTTCAAGTTTTACCTGCACCTTTGACCCTGTATTTTGATCTTGACCTTTGACATTTGACTTTGAACTTTTACATTGAATTTTGACATTGCTAGTTGACGGCAGGAATAGTAAGAAAGTCACGTGGTAAACACGTTGTGTCACGTGATTCAGTTCACAGTTGCGACGTCAGGTTTGAGGCATATATAAGCAGAGCTGTGTGCTCGATCTCGCTTTTTATCCGTCAAGCCAATCAATGAAGAGAAATAAGCGGCATTGAAGTGGTGGGGGAATTAAGAAACAATAAAAGATGTACCAAATATAAACAATGTTTAATCATGCTTATGTGGCTTCGCTACGTGAAGCTCTGTTGGTCAGAGTTGAACCACTGCCTAATTTTTTACCGAGAGAGATAGCCTTTGTACACGCAGTTGAGGGCGGGAATGTAGGAGATGAACTGAATTTAGCAGAGCCCGCCTAGAACACATACAAAGTCGGTTTATATCGCAAAAGATCAAACCAGTGATCAGTTCTCCGTGCCATGATTTGTTTCGGAAGGGTAAGCAAAAGTTGTTCAGTACTTCTCAAGCTCTCAGAGAGCCATCGTGGCGATTTCGACGATTGCCTGATTGAATCATCGTAACACAGAACAAGTACGTAGGGGGTTTCTACTTTATTTCATTCAGTCAAGAACAGGCGATTCCGGGACATCATTCAGAACACGCGGATCTTCACTCCTTGGTAGCTTCTTCTTCACTCCGGAATCCAAGTGCTTCGGCGATCTTCTTAGTAGCCTCACCAAAAAGTTGTATAGGATTAATTGCGTTTGCTCCGTTGGGGACCATCATCAGGGTCGCTGCGAAAGATGGAGGAAAGAAGTGGGTTTCGCTTTTTCTCTTGCGAAGCTTCACAGTTCGTGTTTGCGTTAAGCCCTTTGATATATTCCGACGTAGAATGTTTGGTTTAACGTGGCATGTACGCTATTATAGCTTTCAAGTATTTTCTTGAAACATTTTATGCGACATTTTATATCGCAGGGATTGTGTAGACCACAGGTATGAACGCAAAACTTATAGACGCCCAGCTGAAGAAACACTTCTGTGCCTGGCAATGGCATTGGACAATTTTGTTGCCCGAGGCCTCCTTAAATGTGGTTTTCGGTTTTTTTTTTTTTTGTGGCACGGCTGCCAAATTCAGTTCCTCACTCAAAATGGCGCAGTTGCAATTGGCCTCAGCGGAGTTGAACAGTGCGACGCCCTGCGGTTGACAGAAGAGATTCTGAAGTCAAAGGATATTACAACTCATTCTTATACGGTGTGTAACTGGAAACAAAGAAAGTTATTTTCTTTACTTCGCAGTGATGGCTTGTCTTGGTGTTGCATTTATGTTTTACATCGAAAGGCTGTACCGGAAGTTTGGTACCTTCCCCGGCTCGCTCTCGCCCTGTTGTTCCGCGCGTCGCTGAGCTAAGTATTTGCAGAGACCATACCTGAACTGCCGAGGGCAAAATAAAAAAGGGGGGAACGGACGTTGTAGAAACCACGACGGAGGCATTCTACATAAATGTGCCGCATTCGTGGCATCGGCCAGGCCGGCGTGTCTTGAGAGTTTTCGCGTTTCGAGCAACACCGCCCTCCCCCAGGCGCGTCTCCCCATCCTTCCCTCGCGGGAGGCTCGCATGTTTTCCGGTCTTCGTTTCGGAGCACTCTCCCTTCCTCCCCTGCCTAGCCCTCCCGGAAGAGCGAATTCGGGCTAAAATGGCAGCCTCGGCGAAAAGGAGGAAACACCGCCCGTTCCTCTGCAACTGCAACTGGAGCTCATTCGAAGTCGACGCCTATGCAGGCCGTCTTCAAAGAGGGAGTACCTAGAATCTGCTGGCCAGGAGGATGTGGGGTGAGACTCAAGAGTGGCTGACTGCGCCTAGTATACCTGTTCACATGGGCTACAAAATAGCACGGGGACCGTGTCGAAGCTGAGCTAGATCTAGCGATGGTGTCCTAGATTTGTAGCCGCTCTCCGTCCGTGTAATAAACACTCCTAATTGATGTTTAAACCTAAACCGGTGAATTTAGTAGGGGCCACTGTTATTTGTTACTCCTCTTCGAATTACTTCAATGAGAAGAAGGCAACGGGAAACAGCCGGCTTTTAGAAGCCGCGGCGATTATGCGGACGTCTAACAGCAGCTAGGACGCCACCATGGGGGTAGCTTTTCCCTAAATTATTTCCTCCCTTTTTTATAATTATTGTTTTTTTAATAAATCACTGCTACTATACTGTAAGTGAAAGCCTTCTCGATGTAATTTTCTTAAACTTTCACTGCACGCTCTGAGGCCAAAAGTTGTTAATATTGCGCGAGTTTTACCCACTAAAGTAATTCAAACACTGGCATTTCGATTGTTTCGGTGTGATAATAACGAACTCTACATTTCGTTTAATTTGCTCTGTTTGAAAGCCAGTTTGAAACCGAATATGAAGTGCACGAAGAGGCAGACACAAATCGGCGCAGTTTCATTCTGTCGCTGGCTCGTAAGAGTTGTCCATCCGTTAACACGATTCCTGGCCAGGTAGGATGCATTGATGTGATTGATGCGAAGTTTGAAAAACAGAACTTGCCTCTACGTTACGGTGGGAATGAATGATCTAGCTCGTGAATCAATATCTGGTAGGGCTCTTTGTATCACTTTTGATCCTTTTTCAGCGAAGCCACTTGAAAAAAACAAAGGTTCATCTGAACTACCAAAACACTCTCGTGACATATCAAGAAATAAAAACCCGAGCACTGAAACTTTGTTTTAAGATATATTTTTCAGAGTTAGGGGAATACTTTTCAACTGTAACGTACTCCCAAATCTTCTACATTACCATTTGGTAGGATAGATCTCAAAGCTTATCCCCACCCCTCTAGCCGGCATTCCACGAGTAGCAATGAATTAGCAGATAATCATGAAGATAGGTGATTCGTGCAAGCTTGTTCAACTGTTCTCTTTATGCCGAAACAAACCTCAGACTTAATATTTGCCGCGAGACACGTCCTCTCCGGGCCGTCTTACAAAGTGAAACCCTGATATCAATTCGTTTCGTTAGTAATTTGTTATTCTAAGCATGTTTTCGAGAAATATATGAATAAAAAAATGGCGCTACCGTCTGGAAGACGTTGACGGGAAGAGCGTTAGCTGTTCGTTAGCGCCATATTGTCCATGTGATCTATTGCCACGTGATTAGGGTACTTTTCCATACTTATGGCGATCGGGCGCCTAGCGCCTTGAGGTCGGATATTTTTGACCAATTTGAGCCGAAAAATTTTTCGACTCCTTGGAGCGCCATTTCTCCATACTTCAAGGCGGTAGGTGCCCGGTCGCCATGAGGTATGAAATTGTGAGCTGCTGAGTGCTGACGACATGGCCAACATGTTAGGCCTAACCATAAGAAAATATTAACCTAATTCGACAATATTGGGGTCTAACATGTCCTACTCATCAAGCCCGCTACGAATATCAATTACTTAGATCATGACGTTATCGGTTAGTTAATTATAAGCAATTAAATATAAACATGCCAATGACTAAATATTAATTTCATTAGTTAATTTTGATGTCTAACCTGTTCTACTCATATGGAGGATTCGAAATATCTCATTTGTTTTATGATGCTTCAGTAATTACTGAGTTAAAAGCGATTAATCAATATAATGTGACTAGTTAATTATGGCGCCACATCAGTGACGTCACCAATCGCCAATACGATATACTAATGAAGTCACCAATGAATCAACAGTTGGGTTGCTACATCGATTTACTATGGGGGCCCGCCATCTGGAATTCCCCGGAGAGAAAATTTAACGCCGATTGGAGGTGGTAGCAGACCCTAAGAAATTGAGGAACGTGATGAATAAGAGCTAACGCTCTTAAAACAAAACTTCAATGAAGGTACACATACCAAAGATGATTGCAGCAACAACCAGAAGGTTGATTCCAAAGAGGCGGAACATATTTGGGCTGACCTGCATGGAAATATTTTTTTTTGTAAGAACATAACCGGCCGCGGCGGCTGAATTTCTTTGGAGGAGAAATTCTAGAGGCCCGTGTACTGTGCGATGTCAGTGCACGCTAAAGAACCCCAGGTGGTCGAAATTTCCGGAGGCCTCCACTACGGCGTCTCTCATAGCCTTTGTCGCTTTGGGACGTTAAACCCCATAAACCAAACCGAAAAAAAAAGGCTGAGGCTTAACTTGGTTAAGCCTGGAGAATGCGAAGCATCATCGTGTCGCGTAATTTGGAGGCGCACAACCACAGCGACGGCGCGAGGTGGGCCCCCGTTTCTCCACTGTCGTGACGTCATCGTGTCACGTGGTGTGACGTCATGTATTACGTGATTTGGAGGCGCACAACCACAGCGACGGCGCGAGGTGGGCCCCCGTTTCTCCACTGTCGTGACGTCATCGTGTCACGTGGTGTGACGTCATGTATCACGTGATTTGGAGGCGCACAACCACAGCGGAACATATTTGGGCTGACCTGCATGGAAATATTTTTTTTGTAACAACATAACCAATGAAAAAAAAAAACAATGGAAGTTCACCCCAGATGTTTCAAGTAGCAATAATTATTCCGGAGACCTCGACTGCGGCACCTCTTTCTTTCTTCTCTCAATCCCTCCTACACCCCTTTTCTTACGGCGCGGTTTGGGTTTCCACCGCTGCAGCCGGTGGACGCCGTGCGCTCAACGCCACATGGCGTGCGCGTCACACCACGCGCCGGGTCGCGGAGCCGCCGCCGCCGTTTATGGTGACTGCAGGCATTCACAAGGTTGTGCCAGAAACGCGGCGCTGAAGCCTTAGGCCATCGGCGTTCATTGTGTTCATTGGCGTTGGCGTTTTCAACATTTTACACTCGGACCATTTTAACGAAAGGACGGGGAGCGCGCGCGGCGAGGCACGCCAGCTGTGCGTAGTGACGTCACTTGTTCCTCGCGCATGCGCAGTGCGGTCGTGCAAGAGCACGCGAAGCGGCGAGACTGTGGGCAATGTAGCTCACGCAACAGTGTATGCCTACGCGCTGATGTTGCTTCCGCAATGCTCCAGGTTAAACCAGAGCTAAACCACAGCCAATTTTTTCACCCTCCTGTGTAGCGTTTTGTTCTCGATTAGAAATACCATAACTATCTGCTTCCCCTTCTTCCCTCAGATCGATGACCACCTTTGTCAGTCGGCGCGTACGGGAGCTAACCTTCGACTTTGCCATGCAGCCAATCAAGAGATAGGGTCGTCGCCGACGCGCGCTTGAAAGCCGCAGCTGCTTCACCCAAAAAACGAACACTTATTTTTAGTTTTTTATCTGCCAAAACTAATGTCTGTCAAAGGACAAAATGAATCCGCAATAGAATAAGGATCATGGATCGGTAAATAATAGAGCCCTTGGTCACCAAAAAATAGGCAACGCGCTTAGGCACTGACATAATTAATAGCGAGGTTTCGTAAATGGGAAAAAACCACTGGTTTCGACTTCTTGTCATCCCAGCCAGCACAGGCCACAAGCAGCACACGCAATAGGCCGAATATTGCAATCGGAGATGTGTTTCACTCTGCACCTTTGTAGGGCTGGCCTTTGCGAATTTGTTTCCAATAATGGACAGGTTATCTGTGCTGCTTGGGATTTAGATTGGATTCGCGTGCGTCCTGCGATGATGCAGCATGCCCCGCTATGGAGCCCAGCCGGTACCATTCCGGACTGTAGAAAAGCGCCAAGCGTCGCAATACAAGCCGGAATTGGCCTGAAAGTTTGTATGGGACACAACAGAAGCGTGCACCTATAGTAAGCGAAAGCAACGAGTTCAGAACCTCCCTGAAAACATGCAGCCCAGTGGGGAAACAAAAGCTACAAAGTTTTTTTCTCACCGTCCAACTTCTTGAAGTACCAGGTACAAAAAGGCTGTGGAAGCTTTGCTTGTGTAGGAGAAATGTCTCTTGCCTGAGTTTATATAGCGCGAGGACGAACGCCGAGAAGCAATTACAGACTGAAAATGCGAAAAAGCCGACAGCAAAAAAGATCGCTCTGACAGGGAACTTCTCTATTTGATTTATTTATAATACGGTGGTAATGAAAATGTCGAGCAGGGAAACTCGCAGGAGAGCATGCGCGGAGGACAAGAGCTGAAAAAAGTATTAGGCTAAAGTGGCTGACAGTTTCATGGTGACGCAAGCTCATAGCAGTTCCAAGTGCGTAAAGACAAAGACAGCAAAAAATAGAGGTCTAATCTGCGCTGCGCCTACATGGTTACACTTCAGGAATGCATGCGTGCTGACCCATGTTCTGATCCCTTAAACAAAGTAGTTTTTCAAGAAACTTTTAATCACGCTAGTTCTCGGTGCTGTCGCGCGGGACAGCGAGTAACGACGGTATGTGGCAACTGAAGTCAGCCATATCGTTCATGCTGTTTACATTGACGTACCGCCCAAAGATGTAATCTCCTTCACGCTTCAAATATACGGAGATGGAGAGAGAACGAGAGAGAGGGAGGGAGAGAACAAGAGCGGCTTGTACGAAGCAAATAAGACAGTGTGATATGCCATCGATTCTTATTCGCGGTGTGAAAAAAAAATTGCCGACGATTACGTTACTTCCTAATGGGAAGCTTGAGCGCAGCTCATCACCTGTTCCAGCTTTTCGATAGATTGAGGCGAAGAATTCGAGCAAGACATGTATGTACAATTAGAGACAACTTGTAAGTTTTCACACAATTTCCTTCTTGAAGAAACACTTCGCTAACAGTTCTTGATTGCCATGATAAAAGGTTCGTGGTGGAAGGAATAGATGGATCTATGCACGACTTGGTGCACCTATGCCTGGTTGTCAAAGACGAGGTCTGTGCAAGTATTTCGCGAGGTTTTGACAGCCGTGGAAGGCGTCGCGAGCGAGATGAAAGAGATGTTCTCCCACATAAGTGGTAAGAAACTCCTCTTTGTCTTTTTATGCACTTTAGAGTCCCCACCCACCCTGCCATCCTGGAAGGTGGCAGGTAATGGCTGACCGCGAGAGTTCGCTCACCGTTGTCAGCGCTAACACAGGCAGCCCACATCTCTCATCACCTCACGTACAAATAAGCGCGACTCATGCGTCCGCTGACCAAGGGAGCCAATTATGCGCAGTTGCTTTCCGTAAAATGATCGGAGTGCAAAACGTTGTCAACGCCACCGAACACAATGAACTCCGACGGCCTATCTCTTCAGCGCCGCGTTTCTGGCGAAAGGTTGTAATTCCTACAGCCCACATCTCTCTCTCATGTACCTATACGCTCGATTCAGGCGTCCACTGACCCAGGGAGCCAGTTATGTGCACTTCCTTTGCTTAAGTGAAGCGGCGAGTTGAGCGAGTTGGTACATTCTTGAGGAAAACAGCGCAGGAACAGAGACAAGAGAAACGAAGACGACGGGACAGGTCCTGACTAGCAACTGAAGGTTTATTGTACGGAACACAAAAAATATACTCTACAAACAACCAGGAGCACGCATGATCTATGCCACCAACACTGATATCACAATTAGTCATGATGTTCAAGAAACGATATCTCACAGTCATGAACGAGGACGGATGGGGGGCTTACGAATGTGTCGCGGTTTTTCTGAATATGAAATGCTTCGCTCATTTCCCTAGTTAATCTATCTTTGTGATTGTACAAGACCTTTGTGTCGTTAAAATGCGGAATACATTGTTGGGCAGCAGGTGCGGACGTGTTACTATCACATTCTTTGTAGTGCAAGGATAGGTTCGAGGAAGGGGCCCCTTTCAAATAGGTGTTGCTTTCACGCAGGCGGGAATTCAGGCACCTTACCGTCTGGCCTGTATAGTTCTTACCGCACGTGAACGGAACCCTATACGCAGCACCCAAGGCACAAGGGACGAACTTTAAATCATGATTTTCTTCACACTCTTTTTTTTTGTTTTTCTTTTTTGTCTTGTTTGTTTATCTTATCTGCTTACCATACCAACCCTGGCGCAAGTTTTTCCCAGCTTATTAGGTGCTCAAAAAAGCACATCAACCCCATATCAACGGCCTACCTGCTTTTAACTGGTGAACGTAGGGCGCGATCGCAAATTTCTTTTTTACCTGACCTGAAGGTTCCTGTGTCTCGAGCCTACAAGAAGAATTGATTTTTTTAAGTATTTTATTGCATGCCCGTATCATCGCATCATTCGAAAAGCCTGCTGACCTCAACCTGTGAACTTGTTGATTAAAACTGTGACTAATAGCACGCCCGCAAGACTTGTTAATAAATAAATAAATAAATAAAAATAAATAAATAAGTAATAATAATAATAAATAAACAAATATGCTGGGGAGTAATATTGTCGTATATGCGCCCTTTATATCCAGGAACAACGCCGCGGTCAAGCCCAAGTGTTTTTGGCGTTGGACGGATGACACCAGGTCGACTACGTTGTCAACTGAAGAGCATACACGTCGAAACCTGTACATATACTCCAGATGGAGATCATATACTTTAGATGGTGGCAAGATGGTGAACTCTGTTGTTGCTCATATTTGTACCCCATGCACTAGTCCCTGAAGTCTGCTTTTCTCAGATATATAGTATTTATAAACTAAAACTCAACAGGCATACTTTTGCAGATATGAATTTCAACACCCCTGAAAAACTGCTTGTATTTATAGAACTGCGCAGACGGCAGCTTAATTTCGCTTTAATGTGGACGGAATTGCCACTAGGCGAACGGAAAATGGTCTCAAGGAAATATGAGGCAACACCTGTAGGGATAAAATCTTTACATTTTGCTGTATTTTTTTTCTTTAGCTCAACACCAGAATGTTTACACTACTTAAATACGGAAGAGATGTTTTACAGTTTTCATTAAATGGCAGAAGGAACAAAACATCCCTCATTACCTTCGTGGCTGTAACGTATCGATGTCAAGTGGAGACTTGGCAAAATATGCCGCTGATGAGCCTCTTTGTTAAGAATGTCGCTTGGTGCAGGTTAAAAATATGCGCTCGATTTTCCTTTTTTTCTTTATATCAGCGAAAATACATCGCAGCATGCGCGCTATGTTCCCGTGCCTCCTTTTAAAGCCACGGCACGTGTTAGAAAAAGAAAAAAATCTGAAGCAAAGTTTATACCTTATTAGGTGAAGACCTATTTGCTTGAATAGCAAAGATCCGACGGATATTTGACAGGCGACGGCCATGAATAAGAGTTATGCATGGAATAACATTATTTCGAGCATATCTTACGAAGTAAAATTCTTCACGTGGTTCGATGTCCTCTCGGACAAAGCCGTGGAGCAATAGATATGTTAGCACCAAGCTGCCCCTGTCCTTCTGTGCGCAATTGACGCTTAATACGAAAAATAAAGAAGTAACAACTAATTAGTATGCACTGAGGGGCATCTGTTATCTTTCTCAGTAAATACGTAGATAAACAAAAAACTTCTTCCTGAGTTGCGCGCTCAAACTTCCGACCAACGGTGATCTGGTAGTACCATTCTGCCAACTACAATAAAACAGCTAGCAAAATGAGACTGGGCGGACGAATTGATCAACAATTCGAATTAATAAATGTTTTACTCATGCTTTTCCAGGTAATTCCAAGCTCCAGCCTGTAGGCTAAGAGCATGAAATTATTAACGAACATTTGCACTGGCTGATGACTTCTGCTCGACCCTTAAGGAATTCGCAGGAATTCACAGCGCACGTGCTGGGTAAATTGTATCCTACTTCTACAGCTGCAGTATGAGCGACGCGTCGACCACTGATATCGCCTAAGATAGCCGGAGAGCTATGAGACATTTTGTTGATGAAAAAAGTGCCATTTGCCTTTCAAACAGCAGGACTTCTCACGCATTTGCATTCATAACAAGAAAGCTGGTGTGAAGCACTGATTTGCCCAGTCCACACTGTCGGTCTGGGAAAGTGAGCGGTTACTGGTGCGGTAGGGCCTCCATTAACTCCTTTATCTGAACACAATCAAATATAATGAAAAAGGGTTAGCAGTGTAATCACTATTTCGGTAGCGCCCGTTTGCATGTATGTTTCTTTGTTTCGTTGCAATCTTAGCGCACTTCCCAACGCTTCATGCCATCCTACTCTTATATGCATTTTTTAGGCATAAGCTTTGCCTGCACCTTGGAACGAACACTCGTCTTTGAATGCGTGCGTGCGTGCGTGCGTGCGCGTGTGTTGACACTGGCGAACCGGCAGGTGGCGCTTAATTAATGACTGGTCGCTCGAGGTTGCTCAGGAAGAGCAACTTGGATCACACAACTCCCACCGGTGGCATCACATACCATCCCAAGGTACTGGTGCACCGCTCAACCGCTGCACCACTACGCCTAGAGTGGTAGGAGGACTCCAAAGTATCTATGAATCTAAAGTCGAGAATGACCAACTCCATTAATGATATCGCACCATGTCCTTAAGGCGGAGGAGCTTAAAAGCATGGCGTGGAATGTTAAGAAGATGAAGACCGGGTGTGCATATATGGGTATTTATCCATTAGCTTTCGCATCATACCCTTAAGGTGGAGCGCGGGCCGTGGTACGGCGGTGGCTGCCTTCAAGAAGTTAGCAGGCAGATCTGAAGGGGTGCGGCGGCCTCGCCGCGGCGCCTGCGTAGAGCCATGCCGAGGTAGAATTGCCAGCTGAGTGGCATCACGACACGCGCCGGCTGCGTTCGGAAAGTGATTGGGTGGCCCTACGCCTTCTTTAGATATGCTTCTTTACATATGCTTATTTACATACACACAGCTTGTGTAAAGGAGCACTTAACTGACACTTACATATAAAGAAGCATCTATTTGACACTTCGAACGGGAGCAGAGCTTGGTGAAGAATGATAGTACAACGCTTACACGCGTCTTCTTTTAGCGTTGACCTCTGTACAGAGAGGGATGTGAAATAATAGTTAGACAGAAGGAAAAGTAATAAAGACGCAGAGAGAGAGAGAGAGAGGGAAAGACAGGAGAGGCATCGACACACGGAGGGGAGCAATGATGCCGGTCTTCCAGGGCTATTACTGGTTATAGCACTGCCCATGGATGGTACTTACTGATTTTTTGGGGGATTTACTACATTCAAAAACTTTTTGGGGTCCGTATTAAAGAGATTGGACAGAGTGGAATTAAAATATTTGTCTTCTGCGTCAATAACTGTTATTTCAGTTTGTGTGGAGATTTCCTTGTAATTTTCGCAGTCTTCAGGAACTTCTGACCGACTCGCATTCCTGCACGCTCTTTTCTTTGCGCTTAGGATTTCTTGACATCGCGGGTAAGCCATGGTTCGCTTAGAGTCAGCGTGAAAATGGCTGCACTCGGTGCCGCGTGCTCCGTGCAAGCCACATGAGGTTCACAGACGATGACCAAGTAGCAAACATCACTATGAGAGAATTCAAAAAAGATTACAGCGCAATTTTGAGAGAGAAAAACAGGATAAACGAACCTGTCACTCTCACATGTTCATCACCCTGTTTTTCTCTCTGACATCGCACTATTATTCTTTTTTTTTTGCATTCCTGTATTAAGAGAATTTCCAACTGGTTGTTTCCGCGGATCTTATCATGCTTGTGCGGCGCACGTGGCATTGCGGGGCGACACTGATTTATCTGAACCTCCTTGCCCTGTGTTCAGCTATGGGTTTACGTTGCGCGAGAAAAAAAGACACGGCCAGAGGCTCTGCGCTTCACCACATTTTTTGCTAGCCCGATCCTGTAGCTTGCCCCTCCTCTCCACTTCACGTGTGGGCGTTTCCAATTCGTATGTACGCGCCGCGGCAGACAGGCATCTTTGCTTCCCTTCGTGTGTCGGTGTCACCACCGCCTTTCGCTCTCCATTTTGTTTTACGCCATTTTAAGGTCATCTCTGTGCACTGTTGAATGCTATAAGAAGAAGTGCGTGAGCCTTGTTCTGGCCCCCGGCTGAAGCGTCGAATAAATCATTGAGTTTTTTCACTCCGGCTCCGTGAGGAACTTTTTAATGTTTATAATGTTGTCGTTGCCCTTTTACAGTGACTCATCCAGTGCCAAGATATTGTTGCGGGAAAGAATATATTTACAGATATTTACAAATAGACAAGAACAGCTGCGAGCGGCACTGAGAACACAGTCCAAACTTCGTTGTCGTCTTCTACTCTTCCCACTCGTGCCATCGCTCTTTGTCGTCGTCGTCTACCCGCATCGGGACCCCCGGCTGCTGAAACGCCGTCTCGGCGTTAGGGAGGCGACGTATGAGCGTCGTGATAAGGTTTAAGGCGACAGACGTGGACGATGTCGGTGGTGGCGCCAGAGGACGAGGGCGAGGTTTCAAGGGGAGCAATTTCATAGTTCACGTCGGTAACACGGCGCACGACACGGTAAGGGCCACGGTAGTGCGAAAGGAGCTTCTCGGAGAGACCGACGCTGCGAGAGGGCGTCCACAGAAGGACGAGTGATCCTGGGGTATATTCGACGGCCCGGTGACGGCGGTCGTAGGCTGACTTCTGGGAAACTTGAGAGGCTTGGAGCCTACTACGTGCTATTAGGCGCGCCAGCGTGGCCTGGGAGATGGCGTCCCGAGCGTAAGCAGTGCTGGGGGCTGAAGAAGGCGGCATGAGTGTGTCCAAAGGCAAGGTGGGATGCCTACCAAACAAAAGGTAGAAAGGAGAATAGCTTGTTCTGTCATGAAGGGAAGAGTTATATGCAAATGTCACACAAGGCAAGGCTGCGTCCCAATCTCGGTGGTCTGGCGATACGTACATGGCTAACATGTCGGTGAGCGTGCGGTTGAACCTTTCCGTAAGCCCATTGGTTTGTGGATGGTAAGCTGTCGTGAGCTGGTGCTGCGTGTCACACGAACGAAGAATGTCGTGAACTACTCTGGATAGAAAATAACGACCGCGGTCGGTGAGCAGTTGACGAGGGGCGCCGTGGTGAAGGATGACGTCTTGCAGAAGAAAATCGGCAACATCGGTAGCACAGCTGGACGGCAAAGCACGCGTGATGGCGTACCGAGTCGTATAATCAGTTGCGACAGCGATCCACTTGTTGCCGGAGAGGGACATCGGAAAAGGGCCAAGAAGGTCGAGGCCAACACGGTGAAAAGATTCCGGAGGTATGTCGATGGGTTGCAGAAGACCGGCAGGCAAAGTGGAGGGCCTTTCCGACGTTGACACAGGTCGCAAGCAGCCACGTAACGCTTGACGGAACGATAGAGACCAGGCCAAAAGAAGCGATGCCGCACCCGAGCGTACGTGCGGGACACGCCAAGGTGACCGGCTGTCGGCAGATCGTGCAGTTCTTCAAGGACAGAAGAGCGTAGACGTTGGGGTATCACGAGCAGGAGCGGAGGGCCATCGGAGCGTAGGTTTCGGCGATATAAAATGCCGTTCTGGAGCACATAAAGGTTCAGAGACGGAGATCGGTTTGCAGAACGGATGCCATCAAAGATAGGTCGTAAAGATGAGTCGTGACGCTGTTCGTTGGCAATATCAGCAAGATCGGAGATAGCCAAGAGGCAGGGCAGGGTCTCAGCGTCCTCTAGGTCAGGTGGTTCCACAGGGTATCGGGATAAGCAGTCAGCGTCCTGGTGATGGCGCCCTGACTTGTACACGACGGAGTATGAGTATTCTTGGAGGCGCAATGCCCAGCGACCAAGGCGACCGGTGGGATCTTTTAGTGAAGACAACCAACAGAGAGCGTGGTGATCAGTGACAACAGCGAATGAACGGCCGAACAGGTAGGGTCTGAATTTAGCTACTGCCCAGACAAAGGCAAGACACTCGCGCTCAGTAATGGTGTAATTTTGCTCTGCGGCTGAAAGTAGGCGGCTGGCATAAGCGATGACTCGATCTTGACCCTGTTGACGTTGAGCTAGGACGGCGCCGATGCCATATCCGGAGGCGTCGGTGCGAACCTCTGTGGGAGACGACGGGTCAAAATGTGCTAAGATGGGCGGAGTGGTCAGCAAATGGACGAGAGATGAAAATGAGTTCTCTTGAGCAGGGCCCCAGGTAAAGGGGGTGTCGTTCTTCAGAAGATCGGTGAGGGGACGAGCGATGCCGGCGAAATCTTTGATAAAACGGCGAAAATACGAGCACAAGCCGACAAAGCTGCGCACATCTTTCGACGACCTTGGAAGAGGAAAGTCCTTCACAGCTTGAATTTTGATGGGATCTGGGCGTACACCAGAAGCGTCAACGAGGTGTCCGAGAATAGTGAGTTGGCGAGGACCGAACTTGCATTTCGATGAGTTCAGCTGAAGTGCGGCGTTACGAAACACTGTCAGAATATTGGAGAGGCGCTCGAGGTGCGTGGCAAAAGTAGGCGAGAAAACGACAACATCGTCTAGGTAACAGAGGCAGGTGGACCATTTAAAGCCACGAAGAATGGAGTCCATCATTCGTTCGAAGGTAGCCGGGGCGTTACAGAGGCCGAACGGTATGACTTTAAACTGGTATAAGCCATCAGGCGTCACGAAGGCGGTCTTCTCGCGGTCCTTTTCATCAACGGCAATTTGCCAGTACCCCGATCGAAGATCAATTGAAGAGAAATATTTGGCGCCGTGTAGGCAATCTAAGGCATCATCGATCCTTGGGAGTGGATATACGTCTTTTTTGTGATGCGGTTGAGGTGCCGATAATCAACGCAGAAGCGCCAGCTGCCATCCTTCTTTTTCACCAGGACGACTGGTGAAGCCCAAGGACTTGACGAGGGCTCGATGATGTCTTTTGCGAGCATCTTGTCCACCTCTTGATTTATGACGGTGCGTTCGGCGCTGGACACTCGGTACGGACGTCTGCGGAGAGGAGCGGAATCACCGGTGTTTATGTGATGCGTCACCACAGAGGTCCGAGCCAAAACACGGCTCTCAAAGTCGAAGATGTCGCGGAAAGATGATAAGAGGCACCTAAGATCGCGAGCTTGCATCGGCGGTAGGTCAGAAGCGATCATGTGGGCGTAGTCGTCCGTTGGGTTCGCTGTTGATGGGGCCGCAGGCAACCGGCATTGCTGAGTGGAAGGTAAGCAGCTGTCTACCACTGATATCACACATTCGGCAGCAGGGCACAGCGTGGCGAGTGAGATGCCTTGCGGGAGCGGTTGGATGGATGAACCAAAGTTCAGGACCGGAAGGTACGCTCGGTTGGCCGACATTGTAAATACATTGTGTGGAAGCGCAATGCTGCGCGTCAGGGCGACGTCAAGTTCCGGAGTGACTACGTAGTGACCATCAGGTACAGGGGGAACAGATGAGAAAGAAATGTAAGTTGCGGCTTGAGGCGGTAGACGGACAAAGTCGACAGCACAAAGACGGTGTATAACTGGGGACGGCGACTCAGCAGAAAGAGGAAGGTCAAGCTGAACAACATTAGTGGCGCAGTCAATGAGGGCTGAATGCTCAGACAGGAAGTCGAGGCCAAGAATGACTTCATGAGGGCACTGGTCCAGAACAGAGAACAGAACGGATGTATGGCGGCCGGATATGGTCACACGGGCTGTGCATAGTCCAACAACATGAGGCGTTCCGCCGTCGGCAACGCGGAGAACGGCTTTGGGTGCAGGGGTCAGTACTTTTCGGAGGCGGTGTCGTAGGGCTGAACTCATGACGGATGCGTGCGCGCCTGTATCGATCAGGGCTCTCACAGGCACTCCTTCGACATGAATGGCGAGCAAATTATGGTGTGCGCGAAGGGCTAATCGAGGATTTTGGGACTGGGGCTGTACTGCAGCATCACCTCCAGACACTGCAGCGTCTAGTTTTCCGCTTGCGAGCGTCCGTAGGGGCCAGGAGAGGAGCGACGGCGTTGGGGCGAACGAGACTGGCGACGCAGGGGGGACGGGGAGCGGCTGGAGCGGGGAATCTGGCCGTCGACTGTAGCACTGTGCTGGGCTGGAGGGGGCGTGTAGTGGCTGGGCTGTTCGTCGTCGCGGTGGGAGCTGAGAGGACGGTATGTGCTGCGACGGGACCAATAATTTCGACAGTGGCGGGAGATGTGGCCAATGTGGTGGCAATGGAAACAAATGGGCCTGTCGTCGGTTGTCCGCCACTCGTTAGGGTTTCGGCGACGTGGAGTGAAGTACGAAGGTCGTCCAGGAGCAATCGCAGTGATTTCGGGTGGTGGTGAAGACCGTACAGGGCTGACGGGCTGGAAACCAAGGTTGGCAAGCTCTTGGCGGATGACAGCTTGTACCAGAGAGATGGTAGGCAAGCGGTTGTCGCCATCATGTAGATGCAGGGGGGCAGGGGACATAGCTTCGAGCTCGTGTCGGATGATGCGGGTCACATTTTCTGGGGGCGCTGGAGCTTCCCGGTGTCGCCGTGTTGGGGAGGCGTGTGTACGGCTGGCTAATACGCCTGCTTTTGGCTTCCTCGAAGCGTCGACATTCCTTAATAATTTCGTCGACTGTAGTGCAGCTCTTGTATACGAGCAAGTTGAAGGCATCGTCGGCGATTCCCTTCAACACGTGGCCGACTTTGTCAGACTCGGGCATGTTGGCGTCAACTTTGTGACAGAGGGCCAGCACATCTTGAATGTACGACACATAGGACTCCGTAGATGTTTGAGCTCGGGAGGCGAGGTCCTTCTTAGCGGCAAGCGTTCGGCCGAGCGGCCGTCCAAACAATTCGCGGAGTTTCTCTTTGCACATGTCCCAGCTGGTCAGATGGTCTTCGTGCGTCTCATACCAGACCCGGGCGGTGTCTTTTAGATAGAATATTACATTTGCGAGCATAAGGGTCGGATCCCAGCGGTTGTAGATACTCACTCGCTCGTACATGTTGATCCAGTCGTCGACGTCAGTGTTGTCGGTACCAGAAAATGTCCCAGGGTCACGAGGGGGAGAAAGAACGAGTGATGTCATGGCCGGGGCTGAGGTTTGCTGGGCGGCGTCTTGGGTCATGATGAGTGAAGGCAACTGGCGGCCGCTGCGGAGCTCCGTCGTCGGTAGACGTAGGGGAAATCCGCACCTCCACCAAATATGTTGCGGGAAAGAATATATTTACAGATATTTACAAATAGACAAGAACAGCTGCGAGCGGCACCGAGAACACAGTCCAAACTTCGTTGTCGTCTTCTACTCTTCCCACTCGTGCCATCGCTCGTTGTCGTCGTCGTCTACCCGCATCAATATCAACACTAATGCAACATTGCCAAGGCGTTTACTCGAAGCGCAGCTAGGTGGGCGTCGGTCGAAGATCGTCACAAGGGACACACTCACAGGCATCACTCAGGACCCCCAACTCTGCGCTGCTCGAACGGATGCCGGTCGGATCTATCGCAGTTACTTCCCCGCCGAGAGAGTATGAGCGCATAATACCCTTGCTTGTCGATATAATTCACGGTAGAAGTTTATTGAGAACGCGGTTTGGTTCCTGATAACGAGGATGCAGTTTCGTGGCGAAGCCGGTTGGGGAAGGCCCCCAGAGCCTAACGATGGATATGACGTGGGACGGTCTGAGAAATCAGAGCGGTGTTATGGCGGGGAGGTATGCTGCGAGGCTGGCAGGCTGTACATGACCGAATGCACTGACGTATGAAGCAGTAGATACGTCGCCAGTAATATCGCAGAGGCAGGCGAGCATACGCTTTCGGTGCACCTGCGTTGCCGCATTGTTTATCTGCGTGGAATGAGGCATAGATGGCAGCACGGAGGTGTCGAGGGATCACCAGCAGCCGCCGTTGCCCGTCGAAGAGGTTGTTACGGCGGTATAAGAAGCCATCCCGAACGGCAAAATGGAGAGCTTGGCGGCGAAGGGTCCGGGACGAAGAATACGTTGAGGGGTTAGACCTGAAGGGGAGAAGCGAGTTGATCCAAGTACCCTTCAGTTGTTCTTAGAGCATTTCAGGGACGTCGAACGAGGAGAAATCGTAGGCACATACGAAGGCAGAGGTGTAATCGCAAGGGAGCGGTGAACGGGAAAGATCGTCGGTGTCAGTGCGCTTGGGTCCAGAGTGGTAAATGAGGTTAATATCAAATTCCTGGATACATGACTGAAGTTTTTCTTGAAGGCGTCCCCGTTCTCGCGCTGCTTGACAAGGGCGCTGCCGTTTCGGCGATTAGTAACGCCCTTCGCTGGAAATTTCGCAAGGGGACGACGCCGCTGTCTGACTTTTCGCGCCGTACCCTTCAACGTCCGCTTGCGCTTCTTGACCAGGTTCTCACTAATACTATTGATGAGGTGTTCTGGATACCCGGCTTGATGAATGCGTTCAGTTTGCGCATGAAAGGCCTGTGCCATCTCATGCTCACACGATTCATCCAATGCTGCATTCAGGCATAACGCAACGATTCCCCGCTTGATTAGCTTGGAATGTGCACTACTAAAAGGCAGTAGCTCTTTGCACGATCTCGGGTTGTAGGACCAACAAACATGGCTGTCCTGCTTAAAATCAAGTCTCAAATCAAGAAACTGCAGGCTATTGTTGTGGGACACTTCACGCGTGAAAAGAAGCCCTTTTGATTCATTGATGAAAATCGGGACTATGTCCTGAAGGATGGCGCTTGGTTTTGAACCTACGAGATCGTTTAGCAGAATTTGGTAGTCATCCACAAATCTGAATACCCAAACAACGTTAGAGGTTAATGAGAGCCGGTCACTAACACGTTTGTCAACGCACAATAAATAAATGTCACTCAATATAGGCGCAAGGGACCACGCAATACAAACGCCATCGCGGTGAATATAAAAGAGAAGGTTGACAAAAAAATGGCTGAGGCTTAACATGGTTAAGCCTGGAGAATGCGAAGCATCATCGTGTCGCGTAATTTGGAGGCGCACAACCACAGCGACGGCGCGAGGTGGGCCCCCATTTCTCCACTGTCGTGACGTCATCGTGTCACGTGGTGTGACGTCATGTATCACGTGATTTGGAGGCGCACAACCACAGCGACGGCGCGAGGTGGGCCCCCGTTTCTATACTGTCGTGACGTCATCGTGTCACGTGGTGTGACGTCACGTATCACGTGATTTGGAGGCGCACAACCAAAGCGACGGCGCGAGGTGGGCTCCCGTTTATCTACTGTCGTGACGTCATCGTGTCACGTGGTGTGACGTCATGTATCACGTGATTTGGAGGCGCATAACCACGGTGAAGGGCTGAAGTGGTAGCTAAAGTAGTATGCTTCGCATAAAACTGCAGTCGATGAAAGGTGAAATTCTAAAATTGTTAAGAAATCATCACAGGTAATACCTGCCTCGTCCTGAAATGACAGTTCGCCTATGAATGCGATCTTCTCTTTGATAGAAATTAACATTTCGGTATGCGGTATGAAATAGTGCAGGTGAGTAACATCAATCGAAAAAGCAGACTGTGCTCCAGGCACCACATTCCTAAGTTCTTGAAGAACCTCATTGCAGCTGCGGATAAGAAACGGGCCGCCTAGCGGAAGGGACGTTAAAGGGGCCCAGAAACACAATCTTAGTTAACTGTTTTGCCTGTTGATTGCATACGGTGAGTTATAATGGTGCTATTAGCGTCTGTAATGCCGCGTATACACCATTTTCCGAGGAGCGGGCAGGAGAGGGAGAAATACTCTCAAACACGTGCGCTGCGCGACACCCCACTGTTGCCGTCCTCCCCTGGGCTGATAATCCGGCGCGCGGAGCAACGTCCGCGGCTGCTTAGCTACCGGTCAAGCGTGTGTTTGCGTCTGTACAACAAAAGCAGCAATGTTGTACCAAAGACCAACGTCTTCTAGACATCACTGTTTTATTGTCGGTTGCGGAAATAGTCGACGAAAATAGAAAAAAACAAACGCCGCCAGTATGTACGCGCACCATGTTATGTGAAGGTCTCAGCACGTCTGCGGTGTCCATTTCTTCACCGCTTTTCCGCCGGTCCCGAGTTGCATTGGCAGTGGGCGTAGTTGTGGAACAAAAAATACTTGCGCCAACAAAAAGCTTAAACGTTAGCGCACTTTGTGAACAAAATGCAGACAGAAACAAGCCCTGCATGTGCCCAATATCGGGCGCGGAACGAAGCGCAGCGCCTGGGTTACCAAACTATAATCTGTGCATAATTTTAAGAGATCGAGTAGTTGGAGGGCCTTGGCAGAGTTCTTTTAATTCAGCAGTACTCTGTGTGAGGACTTCACAAATTTGACCACAACTTCATTTCGCCGCCCCACATGATCGTCAATATCGGGAGGGTGTGGGGATCGCCACCTGAAAAAAATAAACATGTCGTTAGTGCAAAAATACTAATTTAATTTGCACAGCATGGCATGAATAGAAGCGGCGACATGAACTTTTACCCAACTGCAAAGTGAGGAAAAATGCAGCCATGGAAACGTAAGATGAAAAAATACACGGCATGCACAGGACGGTAAACTCTGCCACGCATTGTAATAAATTATTCGACTCAAATCGCATCGAATGCACTGTAAAAAAAATCCACACTATACATAACCGTGCCAGAGATACAACAAACGCAGCGACTTGAGCAGTGCCCCGACTCAATTGAGATTGGAATTCTCAACACAGGTGCGGCGATTCTGCCTGTCAGTAAGTGGTAATAGCGTTCCATTAGCGTACCAACCTATTAGATCGTGTAATTGCACATTTTCTGGTATTTGTGCACCAGTGAGTACTGGCGGGAGCGGAGAAGGCGAGAATGTGAATTGCTTTCAGTCAACTGGCTTGTATCGCTCGTAGTACGAACAGCCCTACGCAAGCGGCAGGAGGGGCCGGATTTCAATTTCATCGCGCGTATTTCCGCAAACAAACATTCTAATCATCAGAAGTGGATTCGTTTCGGTCATGTACTCGCTGTTTCCAAAATGTTCAGTTTGTAAACAGGGTACTCTGTCGCAAGCTCAGCATCTAAACTGTCACACTCGCCATGTCCAAGCAGGCAGCGAAAGCGTTCATGAAAAACTGCGCTCCACGAAAAACTAGATATTCATTGCTCTCCGCGATCTTGTGTTTCAACACATGTTGCTTTCGTTTTTCTAACATGCAACACCGTGCCGCATTTGCCCTACAGGCAACCGGCGACAAAAACTACACGCGTGAACTGCGAGCATGGCACTTACCGACGCTGAACGCTCGCTGCGTCGAGGAATGGTCGCCTGCTCCCAGTTGGTTATTGCAGGAGCTAATGGCATAGCACACACGAGGATGGACACGAGGCGAACGCCCACCCAGAATTTCAAGGCTTGGCAGGAATAAAACGGGCGAATGACACTTTCAGAGATCGCACGCTGCTTCGTCTGCAGCCCACCGGCTGCAAATTATCAGTCCAAGATGGCGTCGGCGGTAGGCGGCGCTCGAGTAAAACAAACATGGCGGCGCCCAGGTATCGAAACTAAAATCATGTATATTCCGTTTTTTAATATTTTAATGTCCTCCCAAAAACAACTTCATGGCTCTGATGGTGTCGCCACACAGTGGCGGGTTTTTAGCAGCGGATATGACATCACCTGGCGCGAGCTTGATGATCGGACAAACAGTAAATATACTGTAAATTGTGTGAATAAATAGAGACACATTTTGTCACCTGTCTGCGTTTTATATTAGATCAACAAAAACAACTTGTTTGTCTTAGATAAAAGCCCTGCAAAGCAAGTAAAATAAAAATACACCACCAGGGGCGCTCTGGCATGGAAACGACGCTGCCCGTCTCAGCAAGAACGAGTTACAGAGAGCAGGCAACCATGGAGTACAAACTTCCGCGACGTGCTCTGGCTGGCTGTTTTGATTGGTTGCGCCAGGTGCCGCCATTGGGAGAGCGAAATAGGAGTGGGAAGCCCCGCCAAAATCGAGTTGAGGGCAGCGTTTTGTTTGCTTGTATTTTGAAATTTCTTCACTGAATAACTCCCGTTCCTGTGCATCGATTCCTGTAATTCTTTTTAAGTCAGCATCTGTGTGACATAAAGAACCCACCTGAAGTATAGCCGGTATCCCCCCAAGCAGTGTTTCGCAGCCCCTTTAAGTGTCGCTGAAGAAAACAGCCGACGCACAGCTGCCAGGACCCTTTCTCTGAAACAGTCGTGCGTAGGGGGCACCCTGGCTTTTGAGATTTGCCCGTAAAGAAAACATCCAAGAACTCTCTGTCGGCATCCTTCACCAGTTTCTTGAGCGGATCCAAATTCATGGCAGTTGACAGCTTTACTGCGGTGTTCTTAGCCTTGGCATGATTCAACTTCACTGCGACGAAGTGCTTCTCCACTTGCCCCTTGGAACGAAAACCCATCTTTGCGAGCGTGCGTATGTGTGTACGTGTGTGTGTGTGCTCGAGCGCGTGCATGGAGGAAGGAAAAAGAGAGGAGAGGCCGTCACGTGACATTTTGTGAAGCCGGAAACCAGCTCGGCGCCATCTTGTCCGGGCTGACGTCATCGCATAAGTCCCGCCCTCGACTACTGCGCGCGCGTTTCAAAGCCAACGAAGGAGCATGCTACCGCAGGGGCACAGATCCCCGAGCTGGTGGCGCTTGGCTGCTTACCGGCCGGTTTAGGGCACCCTATGCCGGTGTTCGTCAGCGGAGAAGTTAATAAAGCGGAAATACCCGTGTGAGACAGGCGGCTACTTTCAGTTACTGCTTCGTACTGCGTCGTCTCCGCGCCGTCTCCAACTGCTCGGCCCTGGTCACAATTAGTAGCAGCCGAGAAAAATACTTATCTCAGCTCTTGCAAGCGCGGGAAGTGACCTTCGCTTTCAATTACTGCGGTGGCCCATCTTACGGTGGTTATCTGCGGTGGCCCCCCTTTGGCAACGCCCGTCCCTGGGACTCTGAAGTTGAAGGCTGCATTCGATTGAACTAGTATACTTGCTTGTTTAGCTCAGCGCTCGAAATTAGCCTTCACCGGGTGAGGTGAAGGACACGCGAGAAACGTGGGCCCCTCGTCGCGCGAAACCACACGACGGCCACCGATGCCCGGGAAGGGTATTCGTCCGGTATCGAAAATCTCCTCCCTGTTCCTCAACTCTTGTAAGCACGGGAAGTGACCGTCGCTTTCAATTACTGCGGTGGGCGAAGGACAACTAAGCACACGCGAGAAACGCGGGCCCTTAGCCGCGCGAATTCCACACGAGCAGTGGTGTAGCCAGAAATTTTTTTCGAGGGGGGCACATGTTTTATTTATTTATTGGAAACGAAAATAAATGTGGAAACGAAATGTGGAAACGAAAATAAGAGTGCCCATTGATTCTTCACCGTCGCACGGCGTATGGCACTCCTTTTAATTCGAGGCACAGTTCACCCCATTATTAACAGACCTTTTTACGTCAGTTTACTTTTTAATCCTTTGCATTCTCCTCAAATGAAGGTATCGCGAAAATAAAAAGTGCTTTTTTTTAAAGGACCTGCAGCCGAGCGCAGGTTTGCGTATGGGGTTGAAGTTTTGACAAGTGTCATTCGTAGCGTAAATCCGCGCGAAGCCAGTGAGAAGACGACGATCCCGCCGCAGCTAGAGGCTGCAACGAGGAGCTGTGATCATAAGACACAACTCAAGGCCGTCCAGCAGGTCTCGGCAGCTCTCGAGAGGCAGCGCCCGAGCGAAACCGAGGAGAGGGGGGCGGCACCTCCAGGAAGGGGGCGGCGGCCCTCTCGAACCCGCGGAAGTAGCGAGGGACGTAACAAGACCTCAAGGAGCACAACGCACGAGATTGACGTAGTGGCCGCGTCGCGGTAAAAGCTTGTCCTCCCTGCTGGGAGGGAGCCTAACCGACTCTGCAGGCTTTCTAAATAAAAGTTGTTCTCTCTCTCTCTCTCATTTGTTTGCAGTTGATGACTTTGTTATAGAGCAGAAGCTTTTGTGTTGTTGTATATGATGTGAAGATATTGTAAATAGCCACGTTTTTTCGTGCGAGTTGTTTTTTTTTTGTGAGAAAATAAATGTTTTTTACAAATGAAGTTCTCGGCATCCTGTGTGCATTCGTATCTTTATGTAGATATTGCAGTGAACAAAACTAACCCTTCGCCTTTATTAAAGAAAAAAAATCTCTAAGGTATTGTTTAAGCGCAGGGTCTCTATCTTTTCATTTTTACCGGCGGCGTATAACAGGGGCGTGCAAGCATGCAAAGCGAGCGCAGCGGCTTCCTTTAAAATATCGCCCTCCACCGATGTGATGGCCCCCGCTGCTCACACAAGCGCAATCGCGAAAAACGAAAATAGTTACGCTAACACCAGTGACGATCACTAGAGCGTTGCAAGAGCACGCCTAATAGCAACGAGGTTTCACTGCCGATGGAAATGGGAGCGCGAATGGCACACGCACAGGACGCGAAACGTCCACGCAATACGCCGACGACCTCTCTAGCGCACGGCGTATTGAATCACTGGTAAACGAACAGCGCGAGTGCTCCTCAGTAAGCAGCGGCGGTCTCCCGACGGCTCCGAGCAGTGACGCAGTTGACGAAATGCCCGTGCGATCGTGGTCGAGCACGTTGAAATCAATGCACGCCACAACGAGAGTTTTGCAGCGAATTCCGCCTGAGATATGAGTGAACGGCGCCAACGTAAGCTTGTGAGCACGATCAAAAACAAACTCGAGCAGTTGAGAAAAGTACGCCGCACCGCAACTGCTACGCCGCGGTCGTCTGCTACCGCCCGGCTTGCAAGCAGCAACTACGACGCCGTTGCTAAGCTGCCCGGACTAGGTGGCCTCCCGATCGCGAAAAAAACCACGTGATTTCCTCCACATTTTTCTCCCATGGTGTTGTGTGGAAAGGGCCTCTCCTCTCTTTTTCCTTCCTCCATGAGCGCGTGCATGAGTATGTGTGTGTGTGCGTGTGTTCTCGAGCGCGTGCATGAGTATGTGTGTGTGTGCTTGCGTGTGCGTGTGTGTGTGCGTGCGCGTGTATTGACGCTGGCGACCTGGCAGGTGGCGGATAATGATTGGTCGCGCGAGGTAGCTCCGGAAGAGCAAATTCGATCACAAATTCCCACCGGTGGCAGCAGATACCATACCAAGGCACTGGTGCACCGCTTAACCGCTGCGTCAATGATCGATGAATCTCGAGTCAAGAATGACAAACTCCATTAACGATATCTCGCCATGCCCTTAAGGCGGACCTCGAGGGCATGGCGTTGAATGTTAAGTAGAAAACGACCAGGTCTGCATGTATGGGAATTAATCCATTAGCTTTCGCATCATGCCCTTAGGGTGGAGCGCGGGCCGAGGTACGGCGGCGACTTCCTTCGCGAAACTAGGGCGCAGGTCTCAAGGGGTGCGGCGCCATGCCGAGGTAGAATTGCCAGCTGAGTTTCATCTCGACGCGCGCCAACGGCGTTCGGAAATTGATCGGGCGGCCTTGCGCCTTCTTTAGACATGCTTTTTGAGATGTGCTTATTTACATACATATAGTACATGTAAAGAAGCATTTATTTGAAACTTATATGTAAAGAAGCATCCATTTGACACTTCGAACGGGAGCAGACCTTGGCGAAGAATGATAGTACAGGGCTTACGCGCGTCTTCTTTTAGCGTTCAACACTGCGCAGCGAGGGATGAAAAATAAGAAATAAAAAGAACTAAAAAGAATAAAGACAGAGAGAGAGAGAGAGAGAAAGACAGGAGCGGCACCGACACATGGAGGGCAGAAAAGGTGCCGGTATTCCGCGGCTATTACTCGTGGTAGCACGTTACCGTCTGTACCAAACATGGATGGTACTGACTGATTTTGTTTGGGATTTACTACATTCCAAAACTTTTTCGTCTGGGTTTTGAAGAGATTGGGCAGAGTCAATTCAAATATTTGTCTTCTGCGTCAATAACTGTTCTATCAGTTTGTGTGGAGATTTCCTTGCAATTTTGGCAGTCTTCAGGAACTTTTGACCGACTCGCATTCCTGCACGGTCTTTTCTGTACGTTTAAAGCTTTCTTGACATCGCGGGTAAACCATGGGTCGTCTAGAGTCAGTGTCAAAATGGCTGCACTCGGTGCCACGTGCTCTGTGCAGGCCAGATGAGGTTCACACACGATGACCAGCTAGAAAACATCGTTATGAGAGAATGCAAAAAAAGATAACAGCGTAATTTCAGAGTGAAAAACACGAGAAACGAACCTGTCACTCTTGCATGTTCATTACCTTGTTTTTCTCTCTTCGACATCGCACTATTATTTTTCTTTTGCATTCCTGTATTAAGAGAATTTCCATCTGGTTGTTGTTGCGGATCTTATCTGGTTCGCGCGGAGCACGTGGCATTGCAGGATGGCACAGATTTGTCTGAACCTCTGTGCCTTGTGTTTAGCTATGGTTTTACGTTCCGGGAGAAAAAAAAAAAAGACGTGCCCAGAGGCGCTGCGGGTGTTCACAAATGCCGCGCACATCCCTGCTTTTGCTAATTACCCTCACCACTTTTTTCCCTACCCGATCCTGTCGCTTGCCCTTCCCCTCCACTTCACGTGTGGGCGTTTCCAGTTCGCATGTACGCGCAGCGCCAGACCAGCATCTTTGCTTCCCTCCGTGTGTCGGTGTCACCACCGCCTTTCTCTCTCCATTTTGTTTTCCGCCATTTTAAGGTCATCTCTCTGAGTTATGATATGATATGATATGATATGGTATGATTTATTTCCGTCAAAACGGTAGGGGCTCGAACAAAAGTGAAAAATAGTTCACTTGACGAGGTTCAAGTCCCTCTTTACAAGGCATACAACGGTTGCGCAACGTATTTACATATGTAGTGATTAATTTTCCTGACACACTTTACACGCAAAAAAAATAATAAATGTGCAAAGCCACTGCACGAACTGAAGCAAAATAACAAAATAAGATTGTTGCATTTTCATGTCGGAACATAGCATAAGCACAATACATTTATAAAGAACAGAAAAAAAATACATCATCATTATACAATTCTTAGTGAAGGTACCACCTCTATTATGAAGAAAAAAAAGTCTTCAACATTGACATGCTAATATTTTCTAAATTGATGTTATGACTGTGCAGATAGTTAAGTAACGATCTGCTATAAGAAGTGTGTGATCCTTGTACTATCATTCTTTACATAGACTGGCCCCCGGGTGAAGCGTCGAATAAATCGTCGTTTTTTCCCTACGACACCGTGAAGAACCATTTAATGTTTATGATTTTTTTTGTTACCCTTCTACACTGATCCATCCAGTGCCAAGATATCAACACTACTGTATTATTGTAAATGTGTTCACTCGAAGCGCAGGTCGGTCGGCGTTGGTCGAAGATCGCCACGACGGAAACACTCACAGGCATCACTCAGGATCCCGACTGCACTTCGTCTACCTCTTCCCTGCGCTGCTGGAACTGATGCCGGTCGGCTCTATCGCAGTCACTTCGCCGAAAAAGGAGCTATCCTGGCGACTTAAGGGGAGGAAAGTATGGATGCATAGTACCCTTGCTCGACTTTGTAATTCACGGTAGAAGTTTGTTGAGAACACGGTTAGGTCCCTGACAGAAAGAATGCAGTTTCGTGGCGAGGTCGGAAGTGGAGGAAGGCACCCAGGGCCAAAGGAGTGCACCAGAAGGATATGACACTGGAGGATCCGAGAAATCCCAGCGGCGTTGTGGCGGGGAGGTTTCTTGCGAGGTTGGCAGGCTGTACGTGACCGAATGTACTGAATTCGGAAGCAGTAGATACGTCGCCAGAAATATCGCAGACGCAAGCGAGCATGCGCTTTCAGCACTCCTGCGTTGCCCCAGTGTGGATCTGCGTGGAATGAGGCATAGATGGCAGCACGGAGGTGTGGAGGGATCACCAGCAGCCACTTTTGCCCGTCGAAGAGGTTGTTACGGCGGTATAAAAAGCCACCCCGAACGACAAAATGGGGAGCTTGGCGGCGGAGAGTCCGGGACGAAGAATACGTTGAGGTGTTGGACCTGAAGGTGAGGTGCTAGTTGATCCAGGGACCCTTCAGTTGTTCGGAGAGCTTTACAGGGAGATCGAACGATGAGAAATCGCAGGCACATGCGAAGGCACAGGTGCAATCGCAAGGGAGCGGAGAACGGGAAAGGGGCGTTGGCGTCAGCCCGCTTGGGTCCAGAGTGGTAAATGAGGTTAATATCAAACTGCTCGAGACGTGAACCACATCGAATCAGTCGGCCAGAGGGATCTTTGAGGGACGACAACCAGCATATCGAGGGCCTGACATTCAATGGCGACGTAGAACGACGGGCCGTAGATGTAAGGACGGAACTTTGCAATTGCCCAAATGCAGGCGAGACATTCTTTTTTCATTGACACTGTTGGTGGATTCCGTCTTGGTGAGGGCGTGACTGGCGTAAGCTACAACACATTGCAGATACCCGGAGTTTCGTTGGGCAAAAACCACGTCTTAATCCCACACTGCTCGCGTCAGTGCGAAGTTCTATCAGGCAGTGGGAATCAAACTAGTGAAGTAGGCAGGGGGGGGGGGGGGGGGGGAGACCAGCAGGCGACGTTAAGTGTTGAATGCAGCTTCGCAAGCTGGTGATCAAGAAGAGAGGTTCTGGTTGTCGGCGAGAAGCTGCGTTGAAGGGACGATGATACAGGCGAAATTGCGTGTCAGGTGGCGAAAATACTAGCACAAGCCTATAAAGCTGCGAATTTCTTGTCGGTTTGGGGAAGTCAGTCACGGAGCGGGGTTTCGTAGGGTCAAAAACAACGTCGCTCTTGGAGGCGAAATGACCTAATATTGTCAGCTCTGTAGCCTATAAGTAACAATTGTTCAGGTTGAATTCTAGCCCGGCTTCAGTAAGGCGCGTGAATATGCGCCGAAGGCGGTGTAGGTGGTGAGAAAAAACAGCAGTGTCGACCAGGTAACATATACACGTTTCTATACACATATACACAGACGGCCGACGCACGGTCCGAGGAAGTCTGCTAAAGGCCGAAGCGCGCGGAAGCGTTGGAGCACTGTCAAGATCTAGTCACAAGGTTGGGTAGAAGGTCGGTAGCGATGGCACGATGAAACACGTCGACGGGAAGCGGATCGGGCGCAGTCGCAGAATAAGGCAGGGCAGCAACCTGGGGACACGCACGGTAATCGGAGAACTCGTAAGCAAGAGCAGGGTCCAGTTCTTTCATAGAGCCGAGGCATTCGCCGCGAAGAACACACGACGGGAAAGAAACTTGTTTGGAGAAATAGTTGGCACAGTGACCGTCGGAAATTGAGAACGGCGAAAGAAAGCGGAAGACACTGATGTCAGGGGTCGGCTGCGGCGGATGTAAAGAGACCAGGGCTGCGGAGGTGAGAGTCGGGTAGGAGCTGAACGAAGACAGAATAGAAGGAATGAAGGGCAGATGCAAGACGCTTAGCGGAGCGCACAGGCAGGTCGGAGAAGGGAACGAACACAAGGTCTCGAGAAAGCGCAAGTTCTTCATGGGCGCAATCACTGCGCTGTGGGTCGAGAGGAACTCACAGCCGAAGAAGCCATTGCGAGAGTCGGCGCTGAACACAACGAACTCGTTAGTATATATAAGGAACAGCGTTGTTAGAAATACGGACCTCTCACTTTTCAATGGAGCGGATGCGCTAAGATGTCGTACGGCTTGAGAACTCAGACAGCGTTGTCGTCGCTATACGAAATTTGCAGGGAAGGGCGTCACTAATCGCCGAAACGGCAGCGCCCGTGTCCACGAGCGCGTGAACAGGGATGCCTTCAAGAAAAACCTTAACCACGTTACCAGGAGGAAACGGAGGAATTAACGAGCCCGGAAAACATGAAGTTCTTGCCTCGGGAGTGCGGCATTCAGTTTTCCTTCGGTAGGGGTTCCGGTCTCCGAAGCATCGGAGAAATGGAACGTCGACAAGGTGAACGCGAGCGGCGAATGGGTATTGGGGGCGAAGCCCAGACGAGCCAGAAGGGGCACTAGGCAAGAGCGGTTCAGGATGATATCTGTACGCGCACAAGTCATCCCCAGAAAGAGGAGATTGCTGATGGGAATGACCTGCGATATGGCCCAGAACCGCGAAAGCGTAGCAATGGGCCGATTGTCGTCGGTACGCCAAGGATTCGTAGTCTCAGCAGCCCGATCATATTGTCGTTTGGCGCCGTCATATTTGGATACAGCCTGTGGGGTTTTGCTTGGGGAGATAAATGCGTTCTCCCCGTTTAACCGCGGCTGACACAGTTTAAAACCGCGCGGACCCTACCCTGTGGTCGCGTACGCTTGTGAGCGCACAGCGACCACGGCGGGCGTTGCTCTGAGGGAACAAAGGAACGACACACTCGCTGACACAAGCAACGCATTTATTCCTACAACAACAATAACGCTAGCTAGCAACAAATTACACTGAGGAATCGAGGGCGTCCGACTCACCAGCGCGGTTACGAGCGAATGTTCGCCCACGGTAGGGTAGAGGTAAAACTCCGAGGCCGGGCAGGACAAGATGCGGGGCGGAAGTTGCTCCCCACGAGGGTTCTCGCCAGCCGACGAAGAGCGGAGCGGCGCGCGACACGTTCACGCGCTTTCCCCGGTGCGGAGCAGAAGAGAACCGTCTCTCCGCCGCGCGGGAGCAGCAAACACGCCATCCGTGGCGCTGGTGTCGCTGCGACGCGAGCGCCCTCCTCTGTTAGTTGAAGTAACACAACTAAGGAGAGTGCATTGTGGGGAAGCCAACCACACAGAACGAGTTGAGGGGCGCATTGCGGAAAAGCAAACCACAGGGGACGAGTGCGTCCCCACAATCCACAGACGTGTTTGTAACTACCATTCAAAACTTTTTTACTAGAATATAAACGGTTTCCACTCTAACATGTTTTAATATTATTCTAAAATTTTTATTCTCTTAATATTATTATTATTATTATCATTTTTTTGATCCCTCAGTTACAAATCCCACAGTGTCCATATCCTCCGTGCATTGTGCATTTCCCGTCTTATTTCGATGTTTTAGTTTTCTGTTTACTTCTCTCTTCCCCAGTAATTATTTCTTTTTTGTCCAAAAACAATTCCTGTGAAGACCTCTCTGTGCACTCTAGTTCTTGGCCGACCCCCCGTGTGTGCATGTGCAAGAGTATACTGTTAAGAGCAACAAGTGTGGCCGTCGTGACGCTCTTCGATCAACGCCCATCGACCTGCGCTTTGAATAAACCCCTTTACACTTGGTGGAAGTGTCTCAGTTGCCCTCCAGGTTCTCATCCTGAAACTTCGGTGCCGAACTTTACTGCCAGAATGCCAGAACCATGCCAGAAGGTAGAAGCCAGCCATTGCCTCCCATCCCTACCCCCTTTCTCTGTTCCAGGCTGCAACTCAAACGTGACCCTTCTCTATCCAGCTTCGCCGACTTTTTCGGTCGTATCGCCGTGCGGAAACTCCGCGCCAAGCAATGTCTTCGTCCTCGAGCTCAGCTACCAGCCGAAACCGTCACAGACTATACTGAGGATATCGTTGACTTCTGCAAGCGTGTCAACCCATCCACAACCGAGACTGACAAATTTATCCTCATCCTAAAGCGGATCGCCGATGACGCTTTCCAAATTCTGTTGGCGAAGACTGACAGCTCCTTCGCCATCGTCATTAAGCATGTGCTGAAGCTACGACGAGTTAGGAAAGCTACACGCTTCTACAGGGCATTACGCACACCCGCCGAGGATCTTGCTGGCTTGACCCTTGGTGCACCGTCTTCTGAGCAGCCCTGTTCATGCCGCACGTGAAAAACGTCGTCCACGAAGAAGTCTCTCCCTATAGCTTTCTCTGCTGCATCAGATTCAAGATGCCGTCTGTGCTACTCCCGTCCTAGCGCCTTGCGCTAGGACGGGAGTATTCCCCGTGCTATTCCCCGTGCTATTCCCCGAGTATTCCCCGAGTATTCCCCGAGTATTCCCCGAGTATTCCCCGAGTATTCCCCTTGCTATTAAGGAGCACGGCCCTTCCTCCTGAGGCCAGCTTCCTCCTCTGGCAGCATTACTCACCTATGCTGAAGCAGTCACCAGTGCACAGCAATCGCCCATCCCTGCCGCGTGCCGTAGCAGTCCTGCCTTCTATGTTCACCCCGGCGATGCCACCATCGACAGCCTTGTTTCGTCGACTCCAGCGAAACCATACGAACCCTTGGCGTAACGACGACAATCGGCCAAATGTTACGCTTGCGGGCTTCTGATCCATGTCGCACGTCTTTGCCTCAGTCATCGCTTCGTTCTGGGGATGATGTGCGCACGTAAAGATACGATCCAGAGCCGCCCTTCACAAGTGTCCCGTCTGGCTCGTCTACGCTTCGCCCCCAATACCCCATTCGCTTCTCGCGTTCACCTCGCGGTTGTTCCATTTCTCCGATGCTTCGGCGACCAAATCTCCTTCCAAAAGAAAACTGAATGCAGCAGCTCCAGATGCAAAAGCTGCGTGTTTTGTGAGCTCGTTAATACCACCGATTCCTTCTGCTAACGTGATTGAAGTTTTTCTTGAAGGCGTCCCCGTTCTCGCACTCGTTGACACGGGCGCTGGCGTTTCGCTTATTAGTGACGCCCTTCGCTGTAAATTGCGGAACGCGAAGACGCCTCTGACTTTTCGCGCCATACGGCCAAGCCTCAAGGCATCCACTTCATTGCAGACTGCGCGGTCCGAATTCGTCACTATACCATCCAGTTTGCTGTGCTGAGCGCCGACTCTCACTATGTTGTCTTCGGCTGCGACTTCCTTTCTACCCACCGCGCAGTGATTGGCTGTGCCCGTGCAGACCTGGCGCTCTCTGATAACTTGTGTTCGTTTCCTTGTGCAACCTGCTTGTATGTTCCGGTAAGCTTTTTATAGCTACCCATACCTCCCTTTTCTTCTGCCCTCGTCCAGCTGTTATCGGATTCTGCCGTCAGCAGCCTTATTCTCTACATCCGCCGCAGCCGTAACTTCCCATCACCGTCTTATAAACCCACTGTTTTAGAGCGCAGCCCTTTTAGCGCCCGTTGCTGTGTTTCGCGGCGTCGCCGTTGTCCGTTGAACCTAGCTCCGCAGCCGGGGCAGCGCGCTGCTCTAGTTGCGTGCGCTCCTGGCGCCATCTGCCTCGACCGCCCAATAACTTAATTGCTCTCTTCGCTCCTCCTTCAATACCACCCCTGTGCAGCGGCAATATGAGCGCCGGATCGATGGCGGAGGATCTCGATAGGTGCACCGCCCGAGCCTATAAACGCCTGCTAACCGCCTGTCTTCGGGTATACAAATAGTTTATTCTCTAACATTCCTTTCTGAGCCATGAGCGAGGAAGCCGGTTGAAGTCCTTCGTCTGCCGCTGGTGCTAAACGAGCTGCCAGAGCAGGGGCCCAGTGCCGTCGCCGCCAGAATCCAGAGGAGCGTGCCGCCGAAGCAGAAGCTTACTGTCTCCGCCGTCGAATTCTTTGCCTCAATCTATCAAAAATCTGCAACAGCTGATGAGCTGCGCCGAAATTTCGCATTAGGAAGTAACGTAATCGTCGGCAACGACAGGTTTTTTTCATTTCATTCTTTTATATGGCCGGGAGCCTACATTTGCCTCGGACGCCGTCTTGAAGGGCTTCGGAAATGTTGACCACCTAGCGTTCTTTAACGTGCACTGACATCGGGCAGTACAGGGGCCTCTAGAATTTCACCTCCATAAAAATTCGACCGCCTTGGCCGGGATTGAACCCGCGACTTACGGGTCAGCAGCCGAGCGCCATAACCAACGAGCGACCGCGGCGGCCCTACACAGTTTCGGTCGTCTTTTATTTCCTTTGTTACAGCTGTTAGCTGCCATTTTGATGCTTGCGACTTTCAAAACTCTTGGGTCACCACGGTACGAAACTGAAAAAAAAATACATCACTGAGAATTCAAACCAGAGACGCGCACGGCTTTTCGATGCCTTGAATCATTTGGCCATCGCAGCAGCCTCTCGCTCTCCCTGATCTAACTGGTAGCCTCAACCGCTGTGCTTTGGATGTCGTCATTGCCGCGAATGTTAGCCATGGCAGTTCATAGTGTAGTTAAATTACTTGTGCATTGTACATCTCTCCCTGCTATCATTTCTGACTTTCCCCTCTCCTCTTCCAATTCATTTCTCTACTCGGCCTGCTACCCTTTATTTCTGCTCCCCAGATCACGTGCTTCCCGTAGCGATGGCAGATGCAGGGGCTATCAGAAATCTTATCCTTCCTTTTATTATTAATTTAAAATAAACCAGCACTACTACTACAGTTTCCTTCATTATCCCGGCATCTCTTCGCCCCTTTGCCGTAAAAGATTGTTCGTGCTTTTCCGTGTATATCTGCCCTTGGTCTAACCATATCCCGAGATATTTGTAATCAGCCACTCTGAGTATTTCATGGCCTTGTATTGTAAGCACCTGATCAGTTGTATCATTGAAAATCATGATATCTGACTTAGTTGCGCTAAAACTGAAGCCTACAGCGTATCCTTCGCCGCCACGGCAATTAACCAAAGTTTGAAAATCTTCCTGGCTATCTTCTGACAGCACAATATCGTCCACATGCATTAAACCGGCAGCAGTTCCCCAACGGCCGCTCCGCCTAATCTGTAAGACAGATTATACCCAAGATTATTCCTTGTAGCTTTCGTTCTATATTTTCAATGCATATCATGAACTGCAGCAGTGGTGATAGAGGAAAAACTTACCTTAATCATTTGTGCACCTCCCCAGTGGCACTCTTATACCTTCTAAAGTAATTTCAACTTTATTATCTCAGTATATTTTCTGTAGAAAATCAGTTACCTGTGACCGATACCTTCATTTTTTTTATATGTTCCACAGAAGGTCCCTGTTCCCGTTCTCGTATGCACCGCTTATGTTCAGAAAGGCTAAATACACAGCTCTGTTTTCCGCCTTAGCTATCTCTATGCATTGGGTAAGCAGAACAGGCTATCATCTAAGCGCCTACCCCTTCTGAACAGATCAGAAGATCTCCGAATACCTATTACTTTCTACCCCTGTCTGCATTTTCAGTTTCATATCCTGCATTAGAGCCTGCTGTATATAAAAGATGTTATCGTAATTAGTCGGAAGGATTTTAAGTTCGTCCTATCTCCTTTTTCTTTCAGAATGAAATTCCTTCTACTCTGTCCCCAGCTGAGAGGAATTTGCTCATTTGTTTTGATTTTCTCCGTTGCTGTTACCGGCGTTTCCTTGCTTGTTGGGCCCAGTGCATAAATAAGCTTGATTGTAACTTCGTCGACCCCTGCGGAGGTGGATTTAGGGATATTTGCTTCCGCACTTTTCTAGTTAAGACTAGTCAGTTCTAAGCTGTTTTTTGTTGATCCCTCTTTGGGAAGATTACCCTATCATTGTTCCCAAATCACTCCGCTATAAGTGATGTGATGTAGTTCCCAGCGTCGCGTGCCTCTAAATATTTGCCCTAAGCATCTTGAATCCGTTCCTACTTTCTTTAAATCGTTTTACCCAGCCAGCTTATATGGTTCTAGAATCTTATCTCGGGTCAGTAGCGCTTCCCTCCGCTCAAAAGACGTGTTTTCCGTCTGCAGAGTACTGAGCTCCTCGAAGGTGCCTCGATACTTCACTAAGCTCGCTGACCAACCCTGTCCTCGGTAGCGT
This sequence comes from Amblyomma mixtum, assembly GCF_055824585.1. NCBI lineage: Eukaryota > Metazoa > Arthropoda > Arachnida > Ixodida > Ixodidae > Amblyomma > Amblyomma mixtum. The sequence goes on along the minus strand of NW_028317741.1, from coordinate 183,972 downwards.
CCGTGACTCGTCTCTTTGTTCTGCTGTCAGTTTTCACAGTTCAGCCGTGGAGTGTAAGAAACGAACGCACACACAAGTACACATCGCACACAAACATGTGGGGCTCCGTCCGTCCATCTTCGGGGCTCGGGGAAAATCAGCCGCGCAAACACCCACCTTTTAGTTATTTCTTCAAAATACCTTACAGGGCCCAGAAGGGCATTGAGTAAGGGGGGCAAAAACAATAGATTAAGCAAATAGGAAGAATAAATTAAAAACAACACGTGATACCAGGCAAAAATTAAACACAATTATAAATATACAGGGCAAAACGAAACTACAAGACATACATCACCGCGGGCAACAAAAATTAAAATAGTAGCAAGAATGCATCGCATGTGCCTAATACACATCAAAAGAAAAAGCAGTAGCCATAAAAAACATACAAATGGTTGAAATTGCACAAGAAACCAAAACTTTGTAAAATACCAACGAGAAGAAAAGGGAACCAAGGACACAGAACAACCTGAAACAAGACACAATGTCGTTAAAGAAAATGTTTGTGCAGCTGGTCTTGAAATGATTGGTGGTTGCCGATAGATGCGATACTGTTGGGAAGATCATTCCAAAAAATAATGGCACGTGGAAGTGCAGATGAATTGAATGCTAGGGTTCTTCCGTAAATGCGTTGAATGCTATACTGATTATGTAGGCGGCGTGAAATGCGTGAAGGCTCTTCGAGCGGCAAGGGAGATGGCCTGGTGCTGTGACGATATTTATGAAGTAAGCATAAAAGAGCGATGGAGCGACGAATATGTAATGGTTCGAGGGAGATATCAAGTTTAATCTTAGTGATACTGGACTGGGGGTGGTACTTTTGTGCGATGAAACGGGCGGCTCTATTTTGTACGGATTCAAGCATGTTGATCAGGTAATTTTGATAAGGGGACCACGTAGGTGAAGCAAATTCTAGTTGAGGACGCACGATTGTTAAGTAAGCGACTTTTCTCACCTTATTAGGGGCGTTTCGCAAGTTCCGGCGCAGGTACCCAAGTGATCTTGAAGCTTTGGCACAGATGGATTGAATGTGTGTGGCCCATGAAAGATTATCCGTGAGGTGAATACTTAGATACTTATAAGATGATGTCCGAGACACTGCGGTACCTTCAATGGAGTACGAGAAATTAGAACTAGTACGCTTGCGGGTGAAAGAGATAGCCTTGCATTTAGATGAGTTGAGCATCATTTGCCATTTACTACACCAATTTGAAATTAAGTTCAGGTCAGTTTGGAGGGCAAGGTGATCATGCATAGAATTAATGGGCCGGTAAATGATGCAGTCGTCAGCAAAGAGTTGTATAGAAGAAGATATGTCTGTGGGCAAGTCGTTAATGTATATTAGAAACAATAAGGGGCCAAGAACACTGCCTTGGGGTACGACAGACTCTACATCACTGAGTGGGGAGGTGAAATTGTTAACTGTAGTGAACTGCTGGCGAAATGAAAGAAAGTTACGTAGCCATGACAGTGTTAAAGAATCTAGACACAGAGCAGACAATTTTGAGAACAAGCGGGAATGTGCAACACGGTCGAAGGCTTTAGCAAAATCTAAAAAGATACAGTCAGTTTGAAGGTTAGCATCCATGTTGAAATGCAAGTCAGTCGTAAATTCTAGCAGTTGGGTGTCACAAGAAAAACCTTTCCGGAAGCCGTGCTGATTAGGAAAAAAGAAAGAAATGAGTTCCAGATGGCAGTAAATGTGGGAAGCGATAACATGCTCGAGTAATTTACAGCAAATGCAGGTTAGCGAAATGGGGCGGTAGTTTTCTGGTGAAATTCTGTTTCCACTTTTGAACACCGGAACGATCTTAGCAATTTTCCAATCTGTAGGAAGTAAACCAGATGATAATGATTGCTGATAGATGAGGCATAGAATTTCACTGGAGATCAATACGGTGTTTTTCAATATTTTAGAATTTATGTTGTCAACACCTGCTGATGAGGAAACCTTAAGATTTGCAATGAGACGAGCGATACCTTCAGCGGTAATGGTAATAGGGGCCATAAATTGGTAATCATGATCAGGAGCACCTTTCATGTGTGCTGCACAAGAAACTGAAACGAAGGACACACATAAGCACAGCCCTCGCAACATTCGTAAGCGGGATTCCTCTACTGACGCGCACGACAGGTGTCATTCGAACCACTGCCTTCTTTAGCATTTCAAGCATGTGACCCGTTGACACTAGCGACCAATCTGTGTTGACACTGTGTTATCCGCACCTAATCGGACGCGAGTAATCAGAAGTGTCCACTGCCTTGCAGGCACCGGATGCGATACAGCATCGTACTGTTAATGACCGAGAGCGTTGTTTGGGCTGGGTTAAGTATCGTTGGATTCCTTCGAGTATTCTATTATCAGCGTCAAGCTTCAGCATAGGTTGCTCTCGGCGCAGTGACACATCACCATTCCCTAAGAACTCGTCGTGCCGAACGATGTCCGCAGGATCTAAATGTACCTCACAAACACTCACGTTCGGCGAATCGAAAGAAGAACCACCAACTTCTTTTCGGGGGATGGCGCGTATCCACTTCTATTGCTGTTCATCGTCAGAGGGAAAGCGAAAAAGGGATACCTTTTTGTCGTTGCTCCCGTAGCATCGCTCGCAAACAGCAGCCTTTTGTTCACACAAAAAAAAAACTCGGTCGATTTGGGTAATTAGGCCGCATTCGGACATCTGACGGACGGACGGACGGACGGACAGGTGGAATTCGGACGGAATTCGGACGGACATGCGGACAGACGGACAGACAGAAAACGCCCAAATGCAGAGAATTGTCAGTATAAGTTCTAGCACACTGAAACATAGGTGTTTCCACACTTCCACACAGCGATATAATGCAAGAGCAAGAAAACAACGCACCGCAAAACTCCGCTTTCTACTTGAGCGCGGAGAAGAGGACCTAAAACCATTTTCCAGACAGATTCCCAGATCGCCATTCCTTAAAATCTCGCTTCAATTCTTTCCTTTGCGAGTAGTCCGGCACGAATGCCCAATTTGGCGTCCGTGGTGTATCATTCACCTTGGGGAGTTCTATCGAAATCATAATTTTCTTTGCAGAGACGGCATATAGCGGGTTTCGCTCTCAAATTTCTTGCTCTCAGTAAAAGGGAAGATGTGTAATGCTCTTGGATTTCATTGCAGAACGTAGCATGGAAGACCTTTTGTTGCGAAAGCTGCACCACTATGGATGTGATGCATTTCGCCGTAGCCTACGAACGACCTTGAAACCACCTTCAGATAAGTGATGGCTACTGGTGCTGTGCACATAAACCTAGCCAAGTGCGGTCCACTTAGTAGACCACCTTTCACCTTGAACTCTGCTTTTCAAGTTTGACCTGCACCTCTGACCCTGTGTTTTGATCTTGACCTTTGACATCTGACTTTGAACTTTTACATTGAATTTTGACATTGCTAGTTGTCGGCAGAAATAGTAAGAAAGTCACGTGGTAATCACGTTGTGTCACGTGATTCAGTTCACAGCTGTGACGTCAGGTATGAGGTATATATATAACCAGAGCTGTGTGCTCGATCTCGCTTTTTCTTCATCAAGCCAATCAATGAAGAGGAATAAGCGGCATTGAAGTGGTGGGGGAATTAAGAAACAATAAACGATGTATAAACAATGTTTAATCATGTTTAGGTGGCTTCGCTACATGAGACTCTGTTGTTCAGAGTTGAACCACTGCCTAATTTTTTTACTGACTGAGACAGCCTTTGTGCACGCAGTTGAAGGCAGGAATGTAGGAGATGAACAGAATTTAGCAGAGCCCGCGTAGAACACATAAAAAGTCGGTTTATATCGCAAAGCATCAAAGCAGTGATCAGTTCTACGTGCCACGATTTGGTTCGGAAGGGTAAGCAAAAGTTGTTCAGTACTTCTCAAGCTCTGAGAGAGCCATCGTGGCGATTTAGAGGATTGCCTGTTTGAAGCATCGTAACACAGAACAAGTACGTAGGGGGTTTCTACTTTATTTCATTTAGTCAAGAAAAGATGATTCCGGGACATCATTCAGAACACTCGGATCTTTACTGCTTGGTAGCTTCTTCTTCACTCCGGAATCCAAGTGCTTCGCCGATCTTCTTAGCGATCCCACCAAGCATATCTATAGGATCAGCGGCTGCCTGCCCAGCTCCTGGACCTCCTCCCTCATTTCTATGATTCCAAAGCCGGGCAAGCCTCCCTCTCTCTCTAACCTCCGCCCAATCTCCCTGACATCATGTGTTGGTAAGACCCTTGAGCGAATGGCCCTGACTCGCCTCTCTAATTTTCTCGAGACGAGGGAGTTCTTCCCTCATTCTCTCATCGGCTTCCGACGCCACGTCTGTGCACAGGACATGTTTCTGGTTCTCCAGCACACGTTTCTGTCACCTACCCCCACTCAAATTCACGCACTTGTGACCGTCGATGTTCGCAAGGCCTTCGACGGTGTTTGCCACGACCACATCCTTTCCCAACTCGCCTCCCTAGACTGTGGCTCCCGCATGTACTGTTATATCCGCTCATTCCTCTCTAAACGTGTCGCTCGCTTTCGAGTCGACACCTATCTGTCCGACCCACACAACCTCACCCGAGGCACTCCTCAAGGTGCTGTTCTCTCTCCTACCCTTTTCAATCTTGCTATGGCCCCTCTCGCCTCCCAGCTAGCTGAAATTCCCGACCTGCATCATATATTTTACGCCGATGACATCACTCTCACCATTCCTCATACCAGCGCTCACACAACTAATTCGTCTCTCTCCACCTTTCTGGCTCTCCCATTCCTGTCGTCACGCAGTGCAAAGTTCTTGGCTTTCCTTTGCATGCAGCCAAGAACGTGCAAGCCCTCCACCGTGCTGTCACCACCTGCCACTCCGTAACTCACCTCCTGCGGCGCGTGGTCACTGGGCGCTCATGTCTCCACGAGGCTCATGCGTGCCGAGTTGCCCACGCGCTGGCCCTCAACAAGGTCTTGTACTTTGCACCCTACGTTTCCTTCAATCAGACTCAACTTAACGCTCTTGAGACTGCCCTTGTGGGCCTCTACAAGGCAGCTCTCAACCTCCCTATCACTACCTCTACTGCAAAGATCTTTGCAACAGGCCTCTTTCATCCTCTCCGTTCTCTGCTCTCTCTCCATCATGACTCGCAGATTGCCCGGCTTTCCCTTACCCGTCAGGGTCAGTGGTTACTGACTCAAGCGGGTATCTCGCCCATTCCCTGCGCCCCGTTTACCTCTCCTATTCCCACCCCGGCTCCCAATCTTCGGATCCTCCCACTTCCGTCCAACATGTCCCCCGTTCTGCACGCCGGCCGTCGTCATGCGGCCGCACAGCACCATCTTTGGTACCCAGGGTGTAGCTTACACGGATGCCTCCTTCGTGGCTCCTCGAGGTTCCTGCGGCTACGCCCTGTACCACCCCCACCTCCCCGCTCCTGAAACTCACACCAGCGGGCCGTTTCTACGCCCTCCGGATGCATTTTCCCTCGAGGTCCTCGCCATTGCGCATGCCCTCCAGTCATTTGCCCTCCTTCCCTCTCTTCAAGAGTACACAGTCTATTCAGACTCACAAGCCGCTATACACCACATACAGAACCGCACCCTAACCCCTTCTCTTCAACAGGAGGTCGAACGAGCGGTCTCCGCATTGCAACCTTCCATCGTTTTCCTCCGCTGGGTCCCTGGGCATTCAGGGATTGACGGCAATGAGCCGGCTCATCAGCTCGCCCGTGACACACTTTTCCGGGCACCGTTGATCCCCTGGCCCAAGCCCTCGGAGGACGGTGGGAGACTCACCCTTCGCCGCACCATAAAAGAGGTCTACCTCGAGCTCCGCCTCGACAAACGCCTTTACCCTCCCCCTCATCCATCACTCATAGTGCCGGAGGCTCGCCTTCTTCGGCACGTTCAAATGAATGCAATCATCACCCCGTCTCGCCTCTTTCTCTATCGCTATCGATCGGACCCTTCCTGTCCCAACTGCCCCTGTATCTATGCGGACCTTGCCCATTGCCTCTTCTATTGCCCGGCTGCTCAGCAGTCGGGTTCCTACCCCCCACCTTCTTTATCCATCACCACCTGGCTCGACTGGCTTGGCGCTGAAGGGGAGGAAGAACAGCGACTTCTGGTCGCCCAGGCGGTCGAGATGCTCGGCCTGTAAATTTTGGCCGAATAAACGTCTTCTACTACTACTACTACTAGGATCAAATGCGTTTGCCCCATTGGGGACCATCATCAGGGTCGCTGCGAAAGATGGAGAAAAGAAGTTGGTTTCGCTTTTTCTCTTGTGGAGCTTCACAGTGCGCTTTTGCGTTAAGTCCTTTGATATATTCCGACGTAGAATATTTGATTTAACGTGGCATGTACGCTATTCTAGCTTTCAAGTATTTTCTTGAAACATTTTATGCGACATTTTATATCGTAGGGATTGTGTAGACCACAGGTATGAACGCAAAACTTATAGACGCCCACCTCAAGAAACACTTCCGTGCCTGGCAACGGCATTAGACAATTTTGTTGCCCAAGGCCTCCTTAAATGTGGTCTTTCGGTTTGTTATTTGTTTTTTTTTGGCACGGCTGCGAAATTCAGTTCCTCACTCAAAATGGCGCAGTTGCAATTGGCCTCAGCGGAGTTGAATAGTGCGACGCCCAGCGGTTGACAGAAGAGATTCTGAAGTCAAGGGATAAAACGACTCATTCATATACGGTGTGTAACTGGAAACAAAGAAAGTTATTTTCTTGACTTCGCAGTGATGGCTTGTCTTGGTGTTGCATTTATGTTTTACACCGAAAGGCTGTACCGGAAGTTTGGTACCTTCCCCGGCTCACTCTCGCCCTGTTGTTCCGCGCGTCGCTGAGCTAAGTATTTGCAGAGACCATACGCAAACTGCCGAGAGCAAAAAAAAAAAAAAAGGAACGGACGTTGTAGAAACCACGACGGAGGCTTACTCCATAAACGTGCCGCATTCGTCGCATCGGCCAGGCCGGCGTGTCTCGAAAGTTTTCGCGTTTCGAGCAACACCGCCCTGCCCCAGCCGCGTCTCCCCATCCTTCCCTCGCGGTATGCTCGCATGTTTTCCGGTCTTCGTTTGGGAGCACTCTCCCTTCCTCCCCTGCCTATGGCCTAGCCCTCCCGGAAGGAAGAATTCGGGTGAAAATGGCAGCCTCGGCGAACAGAAGGAAACACCGCCCCTTCCTCTGCAACTGCAACTGGAGCTCATTCGAAGTCGACGCCTCTGCAGGCCGTTCAAAGAGGGAGTACCTAGAATCTGCTGGCCAGGAGGATGTGGGGTGAGACTCAAGACTGGCTGACTGCGCCTAGTGTACCTGCTCACACGGGCTACAAAATAGCACGGGGACCGTGTCGAAGCTGAGCTAGATCTAGCGATGGTGTCCTAGATTTGTAGCCGCTCTCCGTCCGTGATAAACACGCCTGATTGATGTTTAAACCTGAACCAGTGAATTTAGTAAGGGCCACTGTTATTCATTACTCCTCTTCGAATTCCTTCAATGAGAAGAAGGCAACGGGAAACAGCCGCCTTTTAGAAGCCGCGGCGATTATGCGGACGTCTAACAGCAGCTGGGACGCCACCATGGGGGTAGCTTTTCAACAAATTATTTCCTTCCTTTTTATAATTATTGTTTTTTTTTTAATAAATCACTGCTACTATACTGTAAGCGAAAGCCTTCTCGATGTAATTTTCTTAAACTTTCACTCCACGCTTTGAGGCCAAAAGTTAATATTGCGCGAGTTTTACCCACTAAAGTAATTCAAACACTGGCATTTCGATTGGTTCGGTGTGGTGATAACGAACTCTACATTTCGTTTAATTTGCTCTGTTTGAAAGCCAGGTTGAAACAGAATATGAAGTGCACGAAGAGGCAGACACAAATCGGCGCAGTTTCATTCTGTCGTTGGCTCGTAAGAGTTGTCCATCCGTCAACACGATTCCTGGCCAGGTACGATGCACTGATGTGATTGATGCGAAGTTTGAAAAGTAGAACTTGCCTCTACGTTACGGTGGGAATGAATGATCTAGCTCGTTGAATCAATATCTGGTAGGGCTCTTTGTATCACTTTTGATCCGTTTTCAGCGAAGCCGCTTGAAAAAAAAACGCAGCTTCATCTGAACTACCAAAACACTCTCGTGGCATATCAAGAAATTAAAACCCGAGCACTGTAACTTTGTTTTAAGATATATTTTTCAGAGTTAGGGGAATACTTTTCAACTGTAACGTACTCCCAAATCTACTGCATTACCATTTGGTAGGAGAGATCTCAAAGCTTATGCCCATCCCTCTGGCCGGCATTCCACGAGTCGCAATGTATTAGCAGATAATCATGAAGATTGGTGATTGGTACAAGCTTGCTTGACAGTAATCTTTATGCCGAAACATACCTCAGACTGAATATTTGCCGCGAGACACGTCCTCTCCGGGGCCATCTTACAAAGTGAAACTGTGATATCAAATCGTTTCGTTAGTAATTTGTTATTGTAAGCATGTTTTCGAGAAATATATCAAGAAAAAAATGCCGCCACCGTCTGGAAGACGCTGACGGGAAGAGCGTTAGCTGTTCGGTAGCGCCATATTGTCCATGTCATGTATTACTACGTGATTAGGGTACTTTTCCGTACTTACGGCGAGCGGGCGCCTACCGCCTTGAGGTCGGATATTTTTGACCAATTTGGACCGAAAAATTTTTCGACTCCTTGGAGCGCCATTTCTCCATACTTCAAGGCGGTAGGTGCCCGGTCGCCATGAGGTATGAAATTGTGAGCTGTTGAGTGCTGACGACATGGCGATTATGTTAGGCCTAACCATAAGAAATTATTAACCTCATTCGACAATATTGGTGTCTGACAGGTCCGACGCATCAAGCCCGTTTCGAATATCAATTACTTAGATCATGACGTTATCGGTTAGTTAATTATAAGCAATTAAATATAAGCATGCCAATGACTAAATATTAATTTCATTAGTTAATTTTGAAGTCTAACCTGTTCTATTGATATAGAGGATTCGAAATATCTCATTTGCTTTATGATGCTTCAGTAATTACTGAGTTAAAAGCGATTAATCAATATAATGTGACTAGTTAATTATGGCGCCACATCAGTGACGTCACCAATCACCAATACGATATACTAATGTAGTCACGAATGAATCAACAGTTGGGTTGCTACATCGATTTACTAGGGGGGGCCACCATGTGGAATTCCTCGGAGAGAAAATTTCACGCCGATTGGAGGTGGTAGCCGACCCTAAGAAATTGAGGAACGTGATGAATAAGAGCTAACGCTCTTAAAACAAAACTTCAATGAAGGTACACATACCAAAGATGATTGCAGCAACAACCAGAAGGTTGATTCCAAAGAGGCGGAACATAATTGGGGTGACCTGCATGGAAACATTTTTTTTTGTAACAACATAACCAATGAAAAAAAAAAGGCTGAGGCTTAACTTGGTTGAAGCATCATCGTGTCGCGTAATTTGGAGGCGCACAACCACAGCGACGGCGCGAGGTGGGCCCCCGTTTCTCCACTGTCGTGACGTCATCGTGTCACGTGGTGTGACGTCATGTATCACGTGATTTGGAGGCGCACAACCACAGCGACGGCGCGAGGTGGGCCCCGTTTCTCCACTGTCGTGACGTCATCGTGTCACGTGGTGTGACGTCATGTATCACGTGATTTGGAGGCGCACAACCACAGCGACGGCGCGAGGTGGGCCCCCGTTTCTCCACTTCCATGACGTCATCGTGTCACGTGGTGTGGCATCATCGTGTCACGTGATTTGGAGGCGCACAACCACAGCGACGGCGCAAGGTGGGCCCCCGTTTCTCTACTGTCGTGACGTCATCGTGTCACGTGGTGTGACGTCATGTATCACGTGATTTGGAGGCGCATAACCACGGTGAAGGGCTGAAGTGGCAGCTAAAGTAGTATGCTTCGCATAAAAACAATGGAAGTTCACCCCAGCTGCTTCAAGTAGCAATAATTATTCCGGAGACCTCGACTGCGGCACCTCTTTCTTTCTTCTCTCAATCCCTCCTACACCCCTTTTCTTACGGCGCGGTTTGGGTTTCCACCGCTGCAGGCGGTGGACGCCGTGCGCTCAACGCCACATGGCATGCGTCACACCACGCGCCGGGTCGCGGAGCCGCCGCCGCCGTTTATGGTGACTGCAGGCATTCACAAGGTTGTGCCAGAAACGCGGCGCTGAAGCCTTAGGCCATCGGCGTTCATTGCGTTCATTGGCGTTGGCGTTGTCAACATTTTACACTCGGACCATTTTAACGAAAGGACGGGGAGCGCGCGCGGCGAGGCAGGCCAGCTGTGCGTAGTGACGTCACTTGTTCCTCGCGCATGCGCAGTGCGGTCGTGCAAGAGCACGCGAAGCGGCGAGACTGTGGGCAATATAGCTCACGCAACAGTGTATGCCTACGCGCAAATGTTGCTTCCGCAATGCTCCAGGTTAAACCAGAGCTAAACCACAGCCAAGTTTTTCACCCTCCTGTGTAGCGTTTTGTTCTCGATTAGAAATACCATAACTATCTGCTTCCCCTTCTTCCCTCAGATCGATGACCACCTTTGGCAGTCGGCGCGTACGGGAGCTAACCTTCGACTTTGCCATGCAGCCAATCAAGAGATAGGGTTGTCGCCGATGCGCGCTTGAAAGCCGCAGCTGTGTCACTAAAAAAAAAACCACTTATTTTTAGTTTTTTATCTGCCAAAACTAATATCTATCAAAGGACAAAATGAATCCGCAATAGAATAAGGATCATGGATGGGTAAATAATAGAGCCCTTGGTCACCAAAAAATAGGCAGCGCGCTTAGCCACTGTCATAAGTTCATAACTAATAGCGAGGTTTCGTAAATGGGAAAAAACCACTGGTTTCGATTTCTTGCCGTCCCAGCCAGCACAGGCCACAAGCAGCACACGCAATAGGCCGAATATTGCAATCGAAGATGTGTTTCACTCTGCACCTTTGTAGGGCCGCCCTTTGCGAATTTGTTTCCAATATTGAACCGATTATCTGTGCTGCTTGGGATTTAGATTGGTTTCGCGTGCCTCCTACGATGACGCAACATGCCCCGCTATGGAGCACTCCCAGGACCATTCCGAACTGGAGAAAAGCGCCAAGCGTCGCAATACAAGCCGGCATTTTCCTGAAAGTTTGTATGGGACACAACAGAAGCGTGCACCTATAGTAAGCAAAAGCAACGAGTGCAGAACCTCCCTGAAAACATGCAGCCCAGTGGGGAAACAAGTGAGTGAGTGAAAAACATTTATTGTCCAACAGAATGAGACTACCTCACCCAGACCTCCCCGTCCCATACCCTCAGTTGAGGGAGGAGGATCAGGAGAGATCCGGCCGCATGGGGTAGTCGCGTCAGATGCTGGCCGGGATCTCTTGTATCCCGGCGGCCTCTTCAGCCAGTCGGACGGCGGTGAGCTGGAGCTCAGGGTCCGAGCTCCGGAGCAAGGTCTCCCAGGCGTCTCTACTATTAATGTTCTTCGCCCTGCCTGGGGATTGGCTACACTCCCATATTATGTGGTCGAGGGACCCTCTCGCTCCGCACTTCTTGCACTTATCGTCTTCTATTTCAGGAATTATATGTTTGCATAGAATTGGGTGTGGGTAGACATCTGTTTGTAGACGCCTCCACGCCACCGCCTGTTCATTGTTGAGTGTTATGCTAGGCGGAGGAAAGTACCTGCGATGTTGTCTATAATATTCTGTAACTTCCTGACAGGAAATTAGTCGCCCTTCTCTCCCGTGATCTACGAGCGGTGGACCGTCGTGTGCAGCTCGGTGGTAGAGATCTCGAGCCACCTCGTGGGCCGCCTCGTTGCCACGGACAGATTCGTGCGCGGGGGTCCAGATTATATTGATTGTTCTATTCAATGTCGCTTGTCTTAAAATTTTGGCAGCGAGGGGAGAGACTCTCCCTCTACTAAAATTTTGGACTGCAGCTTTGCTGTCGCTTATGACGTATTTAGCTTTGGAACCGACGCAAGCTAGTGCTATTGCGACCTCCTCCGCCGTCTCAGTGTTTGTCCCTAAGACGGTTGCGGCCGTAATGAGGCTACCCGCTCCGTTCACTACCGCGACGGTCGTGTACTGACTATGTATATCACCCGCTGCGTCTACGTAGGCGACCTCCTCCTCAGGCTTGTCACCGTAGATGCGGTCTATCACCTGTGCCCGTTTTTGTCTTCTTTCCTTGTTTATTTCTGGGTGCATGCTCTTGGGTAAGGGGGGAATCCTGAGATTGCTCCTAATCTCCATGTCGATATCCTCCCTCTGTCTAGCTCCCCTATCTGTTTTGAGTCCGACTTTGGCTAGTGTGGCTCTTCCGGCATGTGTTATGCTGAGTCTCTCTAGCTGTGATGTATGGACTGCTTCTGCAAGCTCTGTAAGCGTGTTATGTATGCCCAGTGATAGGAGTTTTTCCGAGGATGTGCACATGGGCAGGCCTAGAGCTTTCTTGACGCACTTCCTTATGAGAGCGTCGATCTTGTTCCTCTCTGCTGCTTTGAGATTTAGGTACGGCGTAGCGTAGCTGACTCTACTTATTATGAAAGCTTGTATGAGCCTAAGGAGGTTTTTTTCTTTAAGACCGCCTCTTTTGCTCGAGACACGTTTGATGAGATTGAGGGTCTGCATCACGTGGCTCTCAAGCTTTTTGATGGTTGTCATGTTTTTTCCATTTGATTGCATATAAAGGCCTAGGATTCTGATTGTGTCCACTTTGGGCACCTCCTTTCCTCCTACAGAAATCTGAATTTCCGAGGGTGGTTTGTTCCTCAGAGCCTTATCGTTATATATGAATATTTCAGATTTTTCGGGCGAACATTCTAAGCCCCTTTCTTCTGCATACATCGAAATAATATTGGCAGCTGCCTGTAGGGTTTGGTTAATCTCTGCATCACTTCCTCGGTTGATCCATAGATTAATGTCGTCAGCATACAGGCTATATTCTAAGTTTGGGTTGCCAATTTTCTCAAGTTCGCCCGGGAGTTCTCTCATGGCCATGTTAAAGAGAATGGGTGATAGCACCGACCCTTGAGGGGTTCCCTTGCTTCCCAGCTTTATTTCCCCGGATTTAATCTCCTGGAAGCTTATGCTCGCAGTTCTATCTGTGAGGAAGTCACTTATGTAGCGATAGGTTTTGTGGCCTACTCCGGCGTGGCTGAGTCCTTTCAATATTGCCTCATGTTTGACGTTATCAAACGCCTTTTTGAGATCGAGACCTAGGATAACCTTTGCATCCTTGGTTCTGGAGTCAATGATATCATGTTTTAATCGCAGCATGACATCTTGTGTGCTGAGATGTGGTCGGAATCCATACATCTCATCTGGCCACTTTCTATTCTTTTCCATGTAATTCGATATTCTGGTTTGGACGACATGCTCCATTAGTTTTCCTACGCACGATGTCAGGGATATAGGTCGGAGGTTCCCTATCTGCGGCTGCTTCCCAGGCTTAGGTATTAGGACCACGGTGGCCGTTTTCCATTGCGGGGGAATCTCGCCCTTCTCCCAGCACTCCTGCATGTAACCTGTGAGGGCCTTTATGGAGTTGTCGTCGAGGTTCCTTAACATAGTGTTCGTAATCCCGTCTGGACCAGGAGCCGATCTGGTTTTGAGTCTGACTATTTCAGCCCTTACCTCGGCTACCGTAATGGGCGCGTCCAGGGCCTCGTTCGGGGCTCCTTCATAATCGGGAAGCCGGCTTTTATTTGTATCTCCTATGTAGGTTTCAGCTAGTTTACGTATGAAGCTTTCGTCATCGTATTCCCCACACGCGTGTCTAACTTTGGTCATTGTAACTTTTGCTTGGGTCTTGGAATTTTTGGGGTCTATGAGATGCCTAAGAATGTTCCACGTCTGGGGGAGATTCATGCTCCTCTCCATTTCGTTGCATTTGCTATTCCAATTTTGTTGGCACAGTTTAAACGCGTAATCCTCTATTTCTTTATTATGCCGCGCCAATCTTCTTTTGAGATTGCGGTTGTTCCTGCCCTGTTTCTTTAGTCGGCGCTCGATGCCTTGTTTGGCTTCCCACATGTGTAGGAGTCGGCTGTCCGCTATCTCGGGGGCTTTTTCCCCGTCTAGCACTTTGGTTACCTTTCTGGCATCCTTCTTAACTGCTTCGCACCACTCTCCGATATTTTTTATGACTGTCTCGTCTCTGTTTCCTCTGAGCTCCCTAAAGTGGTCCCACTCTGTGATCGTCGTAGGGGTTTGTTTCTTGCCTATTTGTTTGTCCTTGGTTCTTATCTCTGTTGCTATGACATAGTGATCGCTGCCTAAGTTCTGTTCCGTGTTAATCCATTTCGCCGTTCCTACGTTTCTAAGGAGGGTTAAATCCGGTGAAGTGTCCACGCTGACGCTATTTCCGGCTCGTGTGGGGTGCTCCGGATCGGTTAGTATCGTAAGTCCCAGGTTGTGTATATCTTCCCATAATTGTCTCCCTTTTGGGTCTTCTTTCAGGTACCCCCATTCCGGGTGATGGGCGTTGAAGTCGCCTACTATGACTAGGGGTTGGTTTTCGGCTATTTTAAGTGCTTTGTTAATTATCGCCCTAAACCTAACCTTCCTCTGTTTGGGTGGGCTGTATATGTTTAAGAGAAAAGTGTTTGATTCTCCCTTCTTTCCTGTTAAAATTTCCACGAAGACGTTTTCGATTACGTTGTCTTCTAGATCATGCTCTATTGTTGCTACGTTTCTCTTGACTAATGTTGATACCCGTGATTTGTCTCCGCTATTGCTATGGAAAACCTGATAACCCTGCAGTTTAGCCGGACCGCCGGTCTCTTGCAGCGCAACTGCCAGCGGGGCTGTATCGAGCATCGACAAGGCGCTTTGTAGCACTGGCCGCTTGCGTCGGTATCCGCGACAGTTCCACTGCCAAATTTGGGTACTACTGCACGATCTGTCCATTGCTAAGCTTGACGATATTCTCCTCAACCTTAGCGAGCCGTGCATGTATGACGGCATTTTCCCCCTTTAGCTGCTGAAGTGCCTCAGTTATTAAATGGAAATGGTTCTGCATTTGGTTCTGGATTTGGTTAGCAAAATCCTCTAGTTTCGTATCCCTTTCCTTTGCGAAATTTTTCAAATGTCTGTCCATTTTGGCTTCTAGCTTGTTTAGCTTTTCGTCCACAGTCAGGTCTGAGTTGCTCTCTTCCCTTATTCTGCGCTTGGATGGGGGCGGGACGGCATCCTCGACCACCATGTTACTTTCGCTCTCCTGGCTATTATTTAGTGAGGTTTGTGCTTTAGCTGCTACCAAGGATGGTGTCCCTGTTTGGGGAGTGCTTACAACTGCCATTGGCTTAGCGTCTGCCGTAGTCAGGGCTGATTTTAGATTTTGTATCTCCCTCTTAAGACTGGAGATCGTATCACTCATATTTTTAACGATATTCGTTAGTCTTTCTATTTCCTCATCTTTCTTATCTTTCTTATTATTGCTGGCATCGCTCTGGGAGACCATGTTCGCAAAACTCACCCCTTTGCTTTCGCCGCCCCAGGCCGTTGATCCTCCCCGGGCCCGGCTGGAGGTCCGGTCTCTCGAGCTCGAACGTCTCCTGGATCTGCTTCTTCCTCTGGAGGCGCTCCGTCCCCGGGAAGTTTGTCGTTGTTCTCCTCCTAGCCTCGGAAATGAGTTGTCTCGAACTGTATAGCCACTCCCCTGGCTGCCTGGGTTAGTGCGCGGGCGGCTCTGGTGCACCTGTGACTGTTGCGATCGGTCGCTGGCTCCTGCCGCGGCCTCCTCTTCTCTCATTTTCTTCTCCCAGTATCTTTTCTTGACCTCGTACGGTGTGCGATGCATTAGCTTGCATTTGCTGTCTCCGAGTATGTGGTCTCTGCCGCAGAGTTGGCATTTCGGCGTGCAGGAGTGGTTTTCAGAAGGGTTCTCCTGCCCGCAGCCACGGCATTTGACGTTTTTTGGGTCCGGACATACGTCAATCCGGTGACCGAGTCGGCCACAGGCTATGCAGACTTCATATTTCTTCCGATATAGGTAGCATCTGTGTGGGGCCCATCCTAGGATGACCGTTCTTGGTACTCTGGTTTCTTTGAAAAGAATTAGTATTGATGTGGAGTCCTTCCCTAGTCTTCTGACCCCGATGACTTCGGGGTTCGCCTTGTGTCTTAGCATTCTCATGATGTCTTCTTGCGTGAATTCTCCATCGACGCCGTGTACCACCCCCTTGCCGCAGTCATCTGGCGTGGCCACGTAGGCGAAAACCGCGATGTCTTCTTCTCCAAGCTTGATTCGGCTCATGCTGGCGTATTTCAGTTTTCTCTCTCCGCTCGTGGTGGCGATGAGGATTGAATGTTGTTTCCTGTTGGGAATGACAACGTCTTCCTCGCCTACTTCGTTAGTATTTATACCCGCTGACGCTATGATGACGTTGGTCAGGTATGCGATTCCACGTTTGAGGAGCTTGTCAAGGCCTCCGCTAGGGCGGATGATGATCTTCTCAGCTCCCTCTGGTATTCTAGTGTCTTGTTTTTCGACCGACATGGCCGCCAATTTTCTCCCGGCTTGCTTGAGCCTGTATTGTTCGGTCTGAATTTCTTTCTTGCTCTTTTCTAGTGGAACATATTTCTTTCCCTTGCTTTGGAACCATTGGCCTGGTACGGTGAACTCTTGCGGGTCCACTGCGCTGCCCTCGACCACTTCCATGGTTGCGTAAATTCAAATTTTCGCGGGCGGGTGACGCACCGACGGCGCTTGTTGCTCTTCCCGCTAGGGGCGCCTCTGCGTCGCGCTGCACGTGCCGGAGCCTCGCGCCCGATTGGGCGCCCGGGTGAGGCTTAGCTCTGGCCTGGAAGTAAATTCGTGATTTCTTGGAAATTCGGACTCACGTCTCGGAAAACTTGGTATTCTCGTGGTCCTGGTGACTTCCGACGTTCGATTATCCAAAAATCCCTGGTCGATAGGCGAGATTTCTCCGGATATCAGCATCGAAACACGGAGCCGTGCGCAGGCACGTCTGACCAAGCGGGCGCTCGCAGCGCCAACCCAGTGGGGAAACAAAAGCTACAAAGTTTTTTTCTCACCCTCCAACTTCTTGAAGTACCAGGTACAAAAACGCTGTGGAAGCTTTGCTTGTGTAGGAGAATTGCCTCTTGCCTGAGTTTAAATAGCGCGAGCAAGAACGCCGAGAAACAGCCTGAAAATGCGAAAAAGCCGACAGCAAAAAAAGATCGCTCTGACACGGAAATTCTCTTTTTGATGTATTTATAATACGGTGGTAATGCAAAATGCCGAGCTGGAGAGCTCGCAGGAAAACATGCGCGTAGGACAAGAGCTGAAAAAAGTATTAGGCTAGAGTGGCTGACAGTTTCCCGGTGACGCAAGCTCATAGCAGTTCGTAAAGACAAAAACAGCAAAAAATTAGCTGTCTAATCCGCGCTACGCCTACATTATTACACTTCAGGAATGCATGCGTGCTGACGCATGTTCTGATGCCGTAAACAGAGTAGTTTTTCAATAAACTTTTAATCACGCGAGTGCTCTGTACCGTCTCGCGGGACAGCGAGTAACGACGGCATGTGCCAACTGAAGTGAGACATGTAGTTCATGCTGTTTACATCGACCTGTCGTCCAAAGATGTAATCTCCTTCACGCGTCAAGTATACGGAGATGGAGAGAGAACGAGAGAGAGGGAGGGAGAGAGGAAGGGCGGCTTGTACGAAGCAAATAAGACAGTCATATGCCATCTATTCTTATTCGGGATGTGAAAAAAAAATGGCCGACAATTACGTTACTTCCTAATGCGAAGCTTGAGCGCAGCTCATCACCTCTTCCAGCTTTCAGATAGATTGAGGCGAAGAATTCGAGCAAGACATGTATCTACAATTAGAGGCAACTTGTAAGTTTTCACACATATTCCTTCTTCAAGAAACACTCCACTAACAGTTCTTGATTTCCATGAAGAAAGGTTCGTGGTGGAAGGAATAGATGGATCTATGCACGACTTGCTGCATCTATGCCTGGTTATCAAAGACGAGGTCTGTGCACGTATTTCGCGAGGTTTTGACAGCCGTGTAAGGCGTCGCGAACGATAGAAATGGGATGTGTTCACGCACACGTGGCAAGAAACTCCTCTTTGTCTAAATCAAAGACAACACCCACCCTGCCACCCTGGAAGGTGGCAGTTAATGGTTGACCGCGAGTGTTCTCTCACCTTTGTCAGCGCTGACATATGCAGCCCACATCTCTCATCACCCCACGTAAAAATAAGCGCGATTCAGGCGTCCGCTGACCAAGGGAGCCAATTATGCGCAGTTGCTTTCCTGAAAATGATCGGAGTGCAAAACGTTGTCAACGCCAACGAACACAATGAACGCCGACGGCCCATCGCTTCAGCGCCGCGTTTCTGACGCAAGGTTGTAATTCCTACAGCCCACATCTCTCTCTCATGTACCTATAAGCTCGATTCAGGCGTCCACTGACCCAGGGAGCCAGTTATGCGCACATCCTTTCCTCAAAATGGCACTGGATGCTCCTGGCACGGCCGCTTGATGCAAAGCGCAAAGCGCTCTCTTTGCGCTTTGTATCTAACGGCCGTGCTCCTGGTCAATCAGTAAAGACGCGGCCGTAGCTGCACATTTCGGCCATCCTAGGCAAGTCCGCAGAGCTAGTGCTTGAACGCTTTGCAGACTTGATAGGTTTGTTTTACGAATGTTTCCACGAACAGCCAGGCTGTGGCGAAGTAATCCCACGAATAAGGCGTTGTAGAGCTGCATCATCGACCGCACTGGAGCTCCCCACGGCTTTCCCCCAAGAAATTCGAGAACGTGAGAAATTGCTGTCTGTCTCTTTTTCATGTGTCAAATATGGGGTGTTCCTGATAGATTTCAGTCGATGATTACTCCCAGAAACCGATGGCTATTTGCGTAGGGTATTGCTGTGCCGTTTATGCATACGGTTGAATCAGACATGTTCTTGCAAGTAAAGGCAACAAGCGAGCACTTTTCTGTTTAAATCTCTAGGCCTTGCAGGCGAGGTAGGACGCAAGAATACTTGACGTCTTTTGAAGCCTCGCTCGACCTTATGGGCGCGTAACTCCGGCTGCCCAGATACAGATGTCCTCCGCATACATTGAGAGTTGCGCCGACTGTGGTAGTATGTCGACAAGATCGACAAGTATAAGGTTGAACAGAGTTGGGCTAAGCACTCCACCCTGCGGGACTCCACGGGAAGTGAAATGTGAAGGCATTGGGCCATCCTCAGTCTGCACAAAAAGAGACCTGTTGGATAAATAACTGCGTAAATAACTGCGTTGGATAAATAACACCGGCATGTTTACACTACTTAAAATTTGGAAGAGATATTTTACAGTTTTTATTAAATGGCAGAAGGAACAAAACATCACTCATTACCTTCGCAGCTTTAACGTATCGATGTGAAGTGGAGACGTGGCAAAATATGCCTTTGGTGGGACACTTTGTGAAGAATGTCACTTGGTTCAGGTGAAATGTATAAAATCGATTTTGCTTTTGTTCTTTATATCAGCGAAAATACATCGCGGCATGCGCGGAATGTTCTCGTGCCTTGCTTTAAAGCCACAGCACATGTTAGAATTTATTGATATTTTATTTTATTTATTGGTCTTTCATTACATATAACGGAGGAGATGAGGCAAAAAGCTGCGACGCAGCTTGACTAAGGCCTTATCCTCTCAAAGGCAAAACAGCAGTGAACACAGACCGAGCACCGATCAGAAACTAGTAACAAGGAATAGTGAAGACGATAGTTACAAATGCACAATAGATTCAAGTATCTGCGCAAAAGAAAACCAAATTTTGGTTAGGAGCAAACACAAAATGCAGTCATAGGACAAGTCGACAATGTACACAATGAAGAAATTATGGGTACGGAAGGAGCATGAGTAGCACAGCATATTATGACGTGAAGCAATGAAGGAACAAAACAAATGTCTATTTGACATTTGACATAGGAAAACAAAGGAAAAAACGGTAAGGTTCTTATTCGCTGAGCATTGAAAATAGCAATAAGGACACAAAAGTATGGTACAGCTGCACATTGCTTAAGATATAAATCTAATAAGGACATTACAAAAATAGTGTCGTGAATTATCATGAAGAAAAAAAATATTGTTTTAAATGTTTGAGGTGAATGTTAAGAATGTCTATATTTTCTTGAAGAAAATTGTTGAGAAGAGTTGGTATCTGATATTCTAGAGATTGTGTTGCATAATTAGTTCGATAAAGCTCTACTTTCCAGTATAAGGGATTTCGCGTATTATAACCCGATGGCTCTTTGATTTCCAACTCACCAATGTTAATAAGATAATAATTGTGCTGTCGTTTGCCACGAATAAACATTTACAAAGCTGGTATCTATGTATATCATTAACGCTTAGAAAATTCAGGTTATGGAGCAAGGGTGCAATCGGATGATCGTAGGCAGACCGGGTTATAACACGGATTGCCTTATTTTGGAGCCGGGATTAATCAGAAGAGCCGGGATTAAGCAGAAGAGCTGGGATTAAAAATCAGAAGCAAAGTTTATAACTTAATAGGTGACGACCTATTTGCTAGGATAACAAAGATCCGACGGATCTTTTTTATTTATTTATTTATCATCATACCCACAGCGCCATTGGCTGGCATTACAGTGGGGGGGTAGAAGAAAAAGTACACAAATGCCACCGCGTGCAGGTGGTTACAAAAAAAAAAGATAACAATGAGATAGAAAGAACACGGAATTATTATACACAAAAAAATGTCACAGCATGGAAGAAAATGAATCATTTGATAATATGGACACTACTTCCTCAGGCAGCTTGTTCCATTCCGAAACCGTTTTGGGGAAAAAAGACATTTTAAAAAGGTCAGTCCGGCACCTGTATTCTTTAACTTTAAGTGAATGATCTCTACGTAAAGACACGTAATCAGGGTTGGCTATATATTTGGTTCTGTCTATTCCAGTTCTAGAATGAAATATATTATGAAATAATTTTAAACGCAGTACTTTCCTACGTTTTTGAAGTGAGTCCCAACCCAAAGATTTTTTCGCGCTCGTTACACTAAAATATCGCCCATAGTTATTGAAAACAAAACGAACAGCCAAATTCTGAACTCTTTCTAGCTTTTGAACGTCAAGCAAGGTTTTCGGATCCCAGACAGTGCAAGCATACTCAAGTATGCTTCTAACGTTTGTATTATACAGCAGTTCTTTAGTTATACAGGCGACCGCCATGAATGGGAGTTATGCATGTAACTACTTTATTTCGTAAATATCTCACGAAGACAAATTCTTCAGGTGGTGTGATGTCCTCTCGGACTAAGCCGTAGAGCAAAAGGTATGTTAGCACCAAGTTTTCCATGGCCTTCTGTGCGCATTTGATGCTTATATGCCAAAATTAAAGTAAGCACTAATTATTATTCACTGAAGGGCATCTGTTGGCTTTCTCGGAAAGTACGTAGATAAACAAAAAAATTCTTCCCAAGTTGCGCGCTCAAACCTGGGACCAGCGGTTATCTGGTACTACCATTCTGTCAACTACACTAAAACATCTAGCAAAATGACACCGGACGATCGAATGGATCTACAGTCCGAATTAAAAATTGTTTTATTCATGCTTCTGCATGTAATTCCAAGCTATACAGGCGGCAGGCTAAAAGCTTGATATTATTAGAATTATCCCGCAATACATATTCTACCACACTAATTAGAACAGATTACGAAAATTTTCTCTGGTTGATGACTTCTGCTCGACCCTTAAGGAATTCATAGCGCACCGGCTGAGTAAATTGTATCCTATTCCTGCAGCTGAAGTATGAGCGACGCTTCGGCCAATGATATCGCCTAATATGGCCGGAGAGCTATGAGACAATTTGCTAAGAAAAAAAAAAGTCGTTGTTTCATTTGAATTTCCAACAATACCACTTCTCACGCATTTGCACTCGCAACAATAAAGCTGGTCTGATGCACTCATTTGCCGAGTCCACAGAGGCGAGCTCGCAGATCAAGCGGTTATGGGTGCGTTAGGGCCTACATTCACGTATTTATCTGAGCACATTCAAATATAATGCGAAAGGGCTAGCAGTGCCATCACTCTTTCTATAACGCATGTTTGCATGTGTATCTTTTTGTGCCATTGCAATCTTAGCGGACTTCTCAAGACTTCATGCCATCCTCCTCTTATATCCATTTTTGAGGCATAAGCCTTACCATTTGGAATGAAAATCCATCTTTGCGTTCGTACGTGCGTGCGTGCGTGTGTGTGTGTGTGTGTGTGTGTGTGTGTGTGTGTGTAGGTGTTTGTGTGTGTGTATGTGTCTATGTGTGTGCATGCGGGTGTGCGTGTGTGTGTGTGTGTGTGCGTGCGCATGTGTATGCGTGTGTGTGTGCGTGCGTGCCTGAGTGCGCGTGTGCATGCGTGCATTCTTATGTGCGTGTGCGCGCGTGCGTGCATGTATGTGTGTGGTGAGCGTGTGTGAGTGCATGCATGCGTGCGCGTGCGTGCATGCGTGCATGCGTGCGCATATGCATGGGCATTAATCCATAAGCCTTCGCGTCATACCCTTCAGGTGGAGCGCGAGCCGCGGTACGCTGGCGACTGCGTTCGGAAAGTGAGCGGGTGGTCTTACGCCTTGTTTACATTTGCTTGTTTACATACATATAGTATATATACAGAAGCATTTATTTGACACTTATGAGTAAAGAAGCATTATTTGACACTTCGAACGGGAGCAGACCTTGGTGAAGAGTGAGAGTAGAGGGCTTACACGCGTCTTCTTTTAAAGTTCTACTCTCCACAGGGAGGGCTGAAAAATAAAGTGTTAAAAGAAAGAAAAAGGATAAAGAAGCAGAGAGAGAACGGCAGCAGAGGCACCGACACACGGAGGGCAGCAAAGATGCCGGTCTTCCGCGGGTATTACATAAGAAGTGCATACAACGCACTCTGCCTGAAAGGAAAGGGGGCGTACGACAGGGTGGGAGAAGCGAAATAAAACGGAGATGAGAAATTAAAAAAAAAAGAAAGATGGTTTGGTTTGGTTTTATGGGGTTTAACGTCCCAAAGCGACTGAGGCTATGAGAGACGCTGTAGTGAAGGGCTCCGGAAATTTCGACCACCTGGGGTTCTTTCACGTGCACTGACATCGCACAGTACACGGGCCTCTAGAATTTCTCCTCCAAAGAAATTCAACCGCCGCGGCCGGGATCGAACCAACGAAAGAGATGTGAGCGCCATTTGTGAGTGTGCGTAGCGGTTCTCTCCCCGTTTTGGGGTTCTAGCGTAACCATAGGCAAACGCACACATCGGAGTGGTTCCACATGTGTGAAAATAGCGGCATTCGGTGCCACGTGCTCTGCGCAAGCCCGATGAGGTTCACAGACGATGACCAACAAGCAAATATCGTTATGAGGGAATGCAAAAAGATAACAGTGAAATTTCACAGATAAACACAGGATAAACGAACCTGTCACTCTCACATGTTCATTAGCCTGTTTTTCTGTCTGACATCGCACTATTATTCTTGTTTTGCATTCCTGTATCAAGAGAATTTCCATCTGGTTATCGTTGCGGATCTGATCTGGCTTGCGCTGGTCTTTATTTCGTGCATATCTCTTGTAGTAAAATTCTTCACATGCGTTGATGTGCTCTCGGAGAAAGCCATAGAACTCAAGAAATGTTAGCACCAAGCTTTCTCTGGCCTTCTGCGCGGGGTTGACACTTACATGCCAAAAATGAAGGAGTAACCACTAATTACTATGAACGGGGGGGGGGGGGGTAATCTTTTGACCTTCTCAGAATGTACGGAAATAGATAAAAAAGATTATTTCGGAGTTCGGGGCTCATTCTTGGGACCACCGGTTATCTGGGGTGACCATTCTACCAACTACACTAAAACATATAGCAAGATAGCACTCGAAGGCGGAATCGACCAACAATCCGAATTAAGAATTGTTTTATCCTAGTTTTTGCAGGTAATTCAGACGCTTGAAGCGGCAAAGTGTTTGAAATTATTAACATTCATCCAATCACACCTGCATGTTCTTCCAGATTACGAAAACTTTCACTGGTTTATGCCTTCTGCGTGACACTTACAAAATACATCGTGCACCAGTTGAGTAAATCGTATGCTCCTTCTGCGGCTTCAGTATGAGCTGGCTTCGGCCACTGACATCGCTTAAGATGGCCGGGGAGGTTTGTGACATTCTGCCCATAAAAAAGGGACGTTACTTCATTTGTATTTCCAACAAGAGCACTACTTATACATTTGCATTCAATAAAAGAAAGCTGGTTTGAAGCACTCATTTGTCGTGTTCAAACAGGCGGGCTCGCAGAGCAAGCGGTTAGGGAGGCGGTAGGGCCTTACCGTATTTGTCTGACGGTAAGGCCCTCAGATAAAGACGGTAAGGCTATATATATATATATATATATATATATATATATATATATATATATTTCCAGCCCGGAGCACCCCGAAAAGACGGCCGCCGTAGCTGCCTTCCCCAAGCCCACAGACAAACGGAGCCTACGTCGTGTCTTGGGCCTCTGCGCCTACTATCGCCGGTTTGTTGCTAATTTCTCTAAGCTAGCTGAGCCTCTGACCCGCCTGACCAAAGCCGCTGAACTCTTCTTCTGGGGCCAGGACCAAGAAAGAGCCTTCACGGAGCTCAAGTCGCGTATCCAATGTACGCCTGTACTTGGCCACTTTGACGAGGAGGCCGACACGGAACTACACACAGATGCCAGTAACGTTGGTCTCGGTGCGGTTCTTGTTCAGTGGCAAGATGGCCTAGAACGCGTGATTGCTTATGCCAGTCGCACTTTATCCCGTTCCGAAGTCAACTATTCCACCACAGAAAAGGAATGTCTGGCTGTGCTGTGGGCCACTACGAAATTTCGTCCGTACTTGTATGGCCGCCCATTTCGGGTTGTGAGCGATCATCATTCACTGTGTTGGCTGGCGAATCTGAAAGATCCCTCGGGGCGGCTTGCTCGATGGAGCCTTCGTTTACAAGAATTTGATGTCAACATCGTGCACAAGTCCGGACAGAAACACAGCGACCCTGACTGTCTGTCCTGCGCTCCTATTTCCTGCCCCGCGGACGAGTCCGACGACGATTCCGCTTTCCTCGGTGCTGTCACCACATCCGCTCTTGCCCGCCAACAGCGGGCCGACTCCGAACTGCTTCCCCTCATCGAGTACCTCGAAGGAACCGCTCCATCTCCTCCTCGACTCTTCAAGCGCGGACTGTCATCGTTTTGCTTGCGTGATGGTGTCCTCTACAAAAAGGGTAAGCGATGACTCGTTCGGCGCCATCCTGCCACTGTACCAGGACCGCCCCAAGGCCTACGTTGCTAGCATCGGTGTGTATGTCGGTTGCTGCGGCGTCATCGAAATGGGCGAGTATCGGTGGACGTTGCAGGCGGTGGCGGACCTCCACGAAAGCATCCTCTTGGTCGCTTCCCCACAAGAAGGGTGTGTCGTCTCTGGTCAGAACTGTTAAGGGTTCAGCTATTTTAGAGAAATCTTGGACGAATCGTCGATAGTAAGAGCACAGTCCCAAAAAACGTCGAAGAGTCTTTTTGTCAGTAGGACGCGGGAAACTGGAGACAGCAGCGGTCTTGTCGGGATCTGGGAGAATACCGCGCGCGCTGACAACATGGCCGAGGAAACGAAGCTCTTCAAAACCGAAATAGCATTTCTCAGGCTTGATCGTAAGTTGCGCACATTGGAGTGCCCGGAGCACTCCAGGAGGATTCCAGGCCCTCTCCGGCCTGGGAATCAACCACGACTTACTAGCCACAATCAAAGACTTCGTGCGGGACGAGGTCGCCCGGCAGCTCTCGCTCATATCTAACCCACACCCGTCAACGCTCGTCCTCAGTCCTGAGATCCGGAATGCCATCACGCAGGAGGTCGCCGATGCACTTCCTCGTCTTCGGCAACCGGCACCCTTGGCTCCCCAGGCCGGTCTTCTCCCGATCCAGCTCACCCCAGTTGCCGCCCCGTTAAGCTACGACCCTCTAGTAAGCGTGCCGCCTGCACCCGTGCCCGTGCCTCTCACGTATGCCGAGGCTGTCAGAAGACCACCGCGGCCGCAGGCCTATGCATATGTTCCTCCTGCGGTGCCTGCGCCTGTTGTTTCCCGACAGCGTTTCGCACCCGCTGCCTACAATCCTTGGCGCACGGCTGACAACCGACCGATCTGCTACGCCTGCGGTTTTCCGGGCCATGTCGCTCGCCTCTGTCGACGTCCTCTGCCTGCGCCTCTCCACCCCCTGCCGGACTACCGCGATACGGATCGCACCTTTCGCCCACCTTTCGAACCACCTCATCAGGGGCCTCACCTGACAGCGCGCTTGGTCGCCAGCCCTACGTTTCCCACCGCTCGCCCTCCCCTCGCCGCCGCTCCTTGTCGCCCATGAAGCGTCCCCCCGTCCCCGCCGATTAGGAAAACTACCAGCCGCAGTTCCTGGGGCACGAACTACGCTATCATCGCCCTGCTTAAGTCCTCGCCTTTCACCGCCGAATCTTCTTGACGTGTTTGTAGACGGCGTCAAGACACTTGCGCTTGTGGACACTGGGGCCACCGTTTCTGTCACTAACGAAAATTTCTGCTCTTCGCTTCGAAAAGTTACCACCCCATCTTCTGGACTCTCCCTCCGTACAGCTAGCGCCGACCCGTTCATCCTTCTGCCGCTTGCACAGCACGCGTAGTCATCGCCGATGTGTTATATGTTGTCGAATTTTTAGTTCTCCGTGCAAGCTCACATGACGTCATCCTTGGCTGGGATTTTCTATCCCGCCACAGCGCCGTCATTGACTGCGCCCGTGCGCATGTCGTCTTTTCTACGCTCTGTGATGCGCCCTTCGACGAGCCTTCGATTCGCCGTGATGCTAAGCTTGTTGTCGCTGAGGACACGCACATTCCCCCTGACAGTGCTGTGCTTGTCCCTGTTTGCGCCGCCTCTGTTTCTGACGCCACCGTTCTTTTCACGCCTTCCCCCATCCTTGCTTCTCGCCGACGCCTCTCTGTTCCCTTCGCCGTCATCGACATTCAACACGGTACTGCCGCCATCCTCGTCTCCAACACCTCCTTCTCTGCCTTCTCCCTGCTCCGTGGCGAGTGCCTTGGCCATTTTGAAACCGTTACCTTGATCACTTCCTTGGACACTGATGTGACCTCCTCCGGTCCCGACATCGCTGCCCTCACCCCACGTGGCGCTACTCCCGATCGCTCACTGCCTTCGGATATTTTCGACCGCTCTATTGACCCCGCCCTCGACACAGCTCAACACGCGCAGCTTCTTGCCCTGCTCAACCAGTTTCGCTCATCGTTTGACCACCAGTCCTCTTCTTTGGGCCGTGAGACCACTGTCGAGCACCACATTGAAACCGGTACACATACTCCTCTCCGCCAGCGCCCCTACCGTGTGTCACTTCCCGAGCGCCGCCTCATCGCTGAGCAAGTGGACGACATGCTACAACGCGGCATTTTTCAGCCATCTGCCAGTCCTTGGTCATCCCCAGTTGTCCTGGTGAAGAAGAAGGATGGCTCGATACTATTTTGCGTAGACTATCGCCGGCTCAACAAAATTACGCGCAAAGACGTCTACCCGCTACCCCGCATTGACGACGCCCTTGACTGTTTGCAAGGCGCCGAATTCTTCTCCTCTCTGGATCTCCGTTCCGGCTATTGGCAAGTCCCGATGTCTGAGTCCGACCGTCCTAAAACGGCATTCGTTACCCCTGACGGCCTATATGAATTCGCCGAAATGCCATTCGGTCTCTGTAACGCTCCCGCCACGTTCGAACGAATGATGTACAACATATTGCGGGGCCTCAAGTGGAACATTTGTCTCTGCTACTTGGATGGTGTTGTTGTGTTTTCGCCCGATTTTCCGACGCATCTCCAGCGCTTGCGCCAGATATTGAGCTGCCTCACTCGTGCTGGCCTTCAACTTAACCTCAAGAAATGTCACTTTGGCGCCCGGCAATTGACAATACTCGGTCACCTCGTATCCAAAGATGGCGTCCTACCTGATCCTGACAAACTCCGTGCTGTGGCTGATTTCCCTAAACCGACCTCTACGAAACAGGTGCGCCGATTTGTGGGCCTCTGCTCCTATTTTCGGCGCTTTGTCCCTAATTTCGCCTCTATCGTCGCGCCCCTTACGAAACTTCTCAATGGTCCGGCCGACCTGTCTACGTGGGACTCTGCCTGCGATGAAGCTTTCGCTGCGGTCCGTCGTCTTCTTACTTCACCCCTTGTTCTTCGGCGCTATGAACCCAGTGCTCCTACTGAGGTGCACACCGACGCAAGCGGAATTGGCCTCGGTGCTGTCCTGGCCCAGCGCAAGCCCGAATTTTCTGAATACGTTGTTGCGTACGCCAGCCGTGCTCTCACCAAAGCACAGTCAAACTACACCGTGACTGCAGTGTCTGGCCGTAGTGTGGGCTCTCACGAAATTCCGCCCCTACTTATATGGCCGCCCGTTCACCGTCGTTACTGATCACCACGCCTTGTGTTGGTTGGCCTCCCTCAAAGATCCCTCAGGACGCCTTGGACGCTGGCCACTCCGTCTTCAGGAATTCGATATTACCGTAGTCTACCGGTCGGGCCGCAAGCACTCCGACGCCGACGCCTTGTCACGCTCGCCGCTGCTCTCTCCTGCGCCCTCTTCCCTCGTATCTGATTCTCTAGTCGCAGCGCTGACTACTATCGACATGCCCAATCAACAACGCCAGGATCCGTGGATTTCTTCCATGCTCGATGCCCTTCGTTCACACTCTACGTCCTCCTTCCCTCGGGGCCTTCGTCGCCAAGCTTCCCATTTCGCCATCCGTGACGATCTCCTGTACCGCCGCAACTATCGTCCGGACGGCCGAAAGTGGCTCCTCGTGATTCCCCGCCATCTTCGGTCTGAGATCGCGGCGCACTACCACGCCGACCCTCAAAGCGCTCACGCTGGATCGCTAAAAACCTACGAGCGGCTACGCCAGAGGTACTACTGGCGGGGCATGTACAACTTTGTTCGTCGCTACGTTCGCTCCTGCACAGCCTGTCAGCAGCGGAAGTCGTCACCTCGACCCTCGACTGCCCCGTTACAGCCATTACCGTGCCCGGCTCGCCCTTTCGATCGTGTGGGCATCGACCTATATGGACCGCTCCCCGTCACGACCGCCGGGAATCGATGGATTATAGTCGCCGTGGACCACCTCACTCGGTATGCTGAGACCGCTGCCCTACCTGCGGCTACTGCTCGCGACGTCGCCTTCTTCCTTCTTCATCACTTCGTCCTGCGTCGCGGCGCTCCGCGAGAACTTCTCAGTGACCGCGGCCGTGTTTTCTTGTCTGAAGTTGTTCGCGAGCTTCTCGATGCGTGCCACTCAGTCCACCGTACCACTACCGCTTACCACCCCCAAACCAACGGCCTCACCGAACGAATCAACCGTACTCTTGGGGACATGATCGCCATGTACATTAGCTCCGACAGCTCTAATTGGGATCAAGTCCTTCCGTTCGTGACCTATGCGTATAACACCGCATCTGAAGCAACCACCGGCGTTTCCCCATTCTTTCTTTTATTTGGACGCGAGCCTTCCTGTCTGCTGGACACAATCCTTCCCTACAACCCCGACAGCTCAGAATATACTTCCCTTTCTGACATTACCCGCCATGCTGAGCAGTGCCGCCAGTTGGCTCGCTCCTTCACCGCCGAACGTCAAGGGCTCCGGAAAGATGAGTCGGACCAAGACACGCCCGCTACACACTTCTCCACTGGATCATTGGTCTGGCTCTCTGTTCCGGCTGCGTCCAATTTTTCGGCCAAGCACATTGGTCCTTACCGCATCTTAGAGCGTACGTCACCAGATAACTATATCATTGAACCGGTGACACCTTCTTTGGACCATCGCTGCCGTGGTCGCGACGTCGTTCATGTAAGCCGCTTGAAGCCTTATTACAGCCCTCTCGTCGTCTCCTTGCCCTGAGTCGCCAGGATGGCTCCCTCTTTCCGCCGGGGCAGTTGGAATGAAGAAGATGGCTCATCACCGCCACCAACGACGACGAAGCGCTAGCGCCGCCCGTGAAAAGCTCGTGCTGGCGAACTGCCGCTTGTGTGCCGGGCTCTCGCCTCGCTGGTTCCTAGACGACTTGCGCCCGGTTCTTCGTTGCCAGCGCTTCAACGTACCAATAAAACACTCTACAATATATATATATATATATATATATATATATATATATATATATATATATATATATATATATATAAACAACCACAAAGAAAAAAGAACCACATGCTGTCGGTGGGAACCTTCCCCCCCAAAAAATCCACTGTGTTCCTTGGTTTCTGTGGCTGTTGGCTTCTCTCTCTCTCTTTCACACACACACACACAAAAAGAGAAAAAAGTCTTGCTTCGGCTTCGGTTACCGGTATACACAACAACACTGGTTCAGAGGTGGGAAGCGCGAGTTTAATTGACGTTTTGACGTGGCGACCACGTGAGGTTGTTCGGGAAGAGCAACTTGGTTCACACCAGTCCCACGGATGGCAGCACCTGTCATGCCGGGGCACTGGTGCACCGCTTAACCGCTGCACCTAGAGTGGTATGAGGGCCCCGAGTGATCTATGAATGTTAGGTAGATGGAGGTGAAGTCTATCCATTAGCTGTCGCGTCATGCCCTTAAGGCGGAGCGCGGGCCTCGGTACGGGGGTGACTTCCTTCACGAGGTTAGCGCGAAGATTAGGAGGGGTGCGGCGGCACCGCGGCGGCGGCTACGTAGCACCATGCAGAGGCAGAATTGCCAACCTCATGACATCACGACGCGCGGCGTGCGCGTTCACAAAGTGAGCGGGCGGGCTTACACCTTCTCTCGCGTAAGCTGCCTTAAGTGTCTCTGCCGACTTTTTTTTATACAACTGCTTATTGCGACACATCGCACTGCGCCACGGTTGAGTTTCGACACGTGGCACTGCTTCGCTACTCGCTACTTTCTTTAACGGACTGACATCTATACAACCGAGAGCAAAATTTTGGTTTCCTGTACTCGCTATATGCAATCCCTGCTTGTCCGCTCCATTTTAATTTATTTTGTCAATTCCCCACTTATCTTCTTGGGGCGTAGAAATAGACGTTTATTGTGGTCTATGAAAACAATAAAATACGAAACAAAACTTCTGAACTAAATGGTTTGAACATTCTAGCGCATGCGCAGTGCCGCAGCACTGAGCACGTCAGTAGGGCAGTAATGAGGCCGACACTCGACCGCCGCGCAGGGCGATGAAGTACGTCGACCACTTGCGCAAAAACTCAGCCTCGCTTACTGACAGAGCGTCCACGCATGCTTGCTCAAAGAGGCGCGTGCGGAGGCGCTGCAACATCGGGGCTTCTTGGGGCTGCATACGTGCTGCCCATTTTGAAATGCGATTACCACCAAGGGTTCTGTTCACGCTGTTTAAGATTGCACCCTGTTATCACTTTGGTACAGATATCACAGGCAAAATATTTGGCACTGGTAGCCCTTACGCACTTTTTTTTCTGATTAGGGCCGGTACGGCGGCCGCAAGGTCTTTGAAAATTACACTTCTTACTTCTGAACCATTGTTGTTGTGTATATATAGTATATGTAAAGAAGCATTTAGGGGGGCAGACCTTGGTCAAGAACGATAGTTCAGGGCTTTCACGCGTCTTCTTTTAGCGTTCAACTCTGCACACGGAGGGCTGAAAAAGAAACAGAGAGACAGAGAGATGGCAAAGACACCGACACACAGAGGGCAGAAAACATGCCGGTCTTCCGCGGCTCGTACATACGTGTGCACACATGCGCACTTGACCTGAAAGGGAAGCGTGTGCGCGACAGGGTCGGGGTGGCGAAATAAAAAGGGGGTGGGAAATTTGCGAAAAGAACACGAGTGCGCGCCATTTGTGAGCATACACAGCGCTTCTGGCCGCGTTTTGGGGTTCTTGCTGAACCATACAGCCAAACACAGACACAAAGGTTAAGACAACTTATAGTGGTTTATTTATTTATTCGAATACCCTAGGCCCCCCCGGGGGCATTAAAAGGGGGTGGGGACATAAATCAGAGCACAATTTTTCAAAGACTAAAAACCATCTCAGGTGGTTAATATGGCAGGTTGAGAAACAACATAACAACGAAAAAACTATTACAAATAATGCACAAATAACAAAGAAAGAGAACATATTGGCTTGCGAATAAGTGATACAAAAACCAAATCTTTTTACTGAACGCGCTGGGATTCCAGATTAGTTAGCAATTCGGACTAAAATAAGGAAAACTGGGTTATAGCAGCAATACAGGAGGGCAACTGATTCAATTCTTTTAGGTTTATTTAGGTTTAGGTTTATTGGGGCTTAACGTCCCAAAGCAACTCAGGCTATGAGGGACGCCGTAGTAACGGGCTCCGGAAATTTCACCCACCTGGGGATATTTAACGTGCTCTGACATCGCACACTACACGGGCCTCTAGAATTTCGCCTTCATCGAAATTCGACCACCGCGGCCGGGATCGAACCCGCGTTTTTCGGGTCAGCAGCCGAGTGCCGTAACCACTGAGCCACCGCAGCGGGGTGATTCAATTCTTTTATTGACATGGTTAAAGGCGGATTCTTGCACTTTTCCATCCGAGCGAAGATCGGGTTAACTTTGTAGACATGTTCGGTGTGGCGTGAAACATGAGGTGGCGGTAAAATATGCGATCGGGCAAATGATGTACTGCTGTGAAGGAGTGTGAAAAAAGGATAATCTCGCAAATTTTCTGCGCATTGCGAGTGGCGGCATGTTGAGCTCTTGCTTCAAAGACGAAACGCTTTGTTGTCTCGAGTACGATGACAAGATTAATCGCGCGGCTTTATTCTGAACGGCTTCAAGTATATTGGTGAGGGTGATTTGGTAGGGATGTCAAATGATTTATGCATATTCCAGTGATGGGCGCACAAGAGAATTTGACGCTTCAAGCCTGGTGTCTCTGTCGGCTAAATATAAGCGCCGCATCAGAAAGCCAAGTTTTTTATTTTTTTAGGGGGGGGGGGGGGGGCTTTAATTGTAATATACTGTATGTGGTCAGACCATGTTAAACTAGAATTTAGGAGGATGCCGAGGTATTTAACCGATGAAACCGAGTCTACTATGCTATCATTTATTAGGTACGTATTTGGTCGTTACTTTGAAACAGAACTGGATTTCAAATGTTTGGTCTTTTCTCTATTTATTTGCATGAGCCATTTGCCTCATCACTCTGATAGCTTATTCAGGTCAGATTGCAAAGTTATGACGTCGTTAGGACCAGATATATCTCTGTAAATTACACAGTCGTCGGCAAAAAGGCGAACCGTTGAAATAATATTTAGTGCTATATGATTGATATATACTAAAAATAAAAGTGGGCCTGTCCTTGAGCCTTCAGGGACGCCTGACTTGACAAGTTATAGGCTGGAAATATTATCAATTAATTTCACCGCTTGAGAACGATTCGTTAGAAATTGTTCGAGCCATCGAGTTGTTTTGACGCCGAGTTCAAGAGTGCGCATTTTCAGGGTTAGTCGTTTATGAGATACACGGTCGAAGGCTTTTGAAAAATCAGTAAAGGTACTATCTACATAATGAGACAGGTGCAATGAATTGTGAAGGTCCGTTACCAACTTGTAAAGCTGTGTTTGGCATGACAGCTTCGGGGGCCGCCGCGGTGGCTCAGTGGTTATGGTGCTCGGCTGCTGACCCAAAAGACGCGGGTTCGATCCCGGCCGCGGCGGTTGAATTTCCTTGCAGGATAAATTCTAGAGGCCCGTGAACTGTGCGATGTCAGTGCACGTTAAAGATCCCCAGGTGGTCGAAATTTCCGGAGCCCTCCACTACGGCGTCTCTCATAGCCTTAGTCGCTTTGGTACGTTAAAACCCCATAAACCGAAAGATTCGGGCGAAAACCATGGTGATTGTTTGTAAGCAAGTTATATCAGTTGAAATGGGCCATAATGTGAGTGTATAGAATATGCTCAAGAAGTTTGCAACTAACTGATGTTAGTGAGATAGGCCGGTAGTTGCTGAAAAAAGTGTTATCACCAGATTTAAGTACTGGCAGAACATGAGCTGTTTTTCAGTCTTGACGTATACATCCAGAATCAAGGAATTTTTGGAATATCAGTGAAAGTAACTGTGCTCAGAAATGACTTCTTAGTTTTAAAAGTTTAGCACAGACGCCGTCGGGCCCTGGAATGGTCTTGAACGGCAAACGGTCAATGGCGCATTTTACGCCGTGTGCAGTGATGATAACAGATGGAAAGAGAAGCGGGATAGTTTGCTGCGGCGGCGTTATGGAATTAATAGGATGCTCATCTGTGTACACCCCAGCGATGTATGCATTAAATTGTTCGGCACCTTCGACTGGTGTTAGCTCGTTGCCATCTGTACTTAATGTGGATGGTACCGACTGCTTTTGTTTGGATTTACTGCATTTCAGAACTTTTTCGGGGCTGTTTTTTAAGTGTTTGGGCAGAGTGCAATTGAAATATTTGCTGCTGTGTCAATAACTGCTCTTTCAGTTTGTTTGAACATTTCCTTGTAATTTTGCCAGTCTTCAGGAACTTTTGACCGACTCGCATTCCTGTACGCTCTTTTCTCTGTGTTTATGGATTTCTTGGCATCCCGGGTAAACCATGGGTCGCTTAGAGCCAGTGCAAAAATGGCTGCACTCGGTGCCACGTGCTCAGCGCAAGCCAGATGATGTTCATAAACGATGGCCAACTAGCAAACATTGTTCTGAGAGAATTAAAAAAAAAGAGAGAGAACAGTGCATTATCAGGGACAAAAACAGGATAAACGAATCTGTCACTCTCACATAATCATTACCCTGTTTTTCTCTCTGACATCGCACTATTATTCTTCTTTTGCATTCCTGTATTAAGAGACTTTCCATCTGGTTATCGCTGTGGATCTCATAAAGCTTACGAGCCGCACGTGGGAATGAGCGGAGACATTGATTTGTCTGAACCTGTGTGCTTGTGTTTAGCTATGGTTCGGCGTTGCGCGAGAGCAAAAGACGTGGCCAGAGGCGCTGCGGGTGTTCAGAAATGACGCGCACATCCCTGCTTTTGCTAATTATTCTAACCACTTTTTCTCGTTACCCCGATTCTGTTGATTGCCCCTACTCTCCACTTCATGTGTGGGCGTTTCGATTTCTTATGCACGCGCCGAGGCCAGCAGGAATTTTTGCTGCCGTCTGTGCGGCGGTGATTCCACGCCTTTCTTTTTCTGTCTCTCCATTTTGATTTCTGCCATTTTAAGACCCTCTCAGTGTACAGTTGAATGCTATAGGAAGGAGAGTGTGAGCCTTGTACTACCAATCTTGACAAAGACAGGCCCCCGGTTAAAGCGTCAAATAAATCGTTGAGTTTTTTCACTCCGACTCCGTGAGGAACACTTTAGTGTTTATGATTTTGTCTTTATCCTATAACATTGATTCATCCATGGCCACGATGTCAACACTAATGTAATATTGTCAAGGTGTCTACTCGAAGCGCAGGTCGGTGGGTGTCGGTCGAAGATCGTCACGACGGACACACTCACAGGCGGCACTCAGGATCCCGACTGCACTTCGTCTACCTCTTGTCTGCGCTGCAAGAACTGATGCCGGTCGTTTCTATCGCAGTTATACTTCCCCGCCTAAAAAGGAACCATCCTGGCGACTTACGGGGAGGAAAGTACGGCGCATAATAATAAGGCTTGGGAAATTCAACCTAGACAGTTTCGAGCCCCTGGCGACGATGGTCATCAGGAGAGGAGGCGAGTTTCTTGACTATGTAATTCCCGGGAGAAGTTTGTTGCAGGACGCGGTAAGGTCTCTGATAGCGAGAAAACAGTTTCGTGGTGAGGCCAGTAGTGGAGGAAGGCAGCCAAAGCCAAACAAATGTGCCGGAGGGCTATGACGCAGGAGGGCCCGAGAAATCAGGACGGGGCTTCTAGAGCCACTTGAGCTGTGCGAGCTGAGCTATGCAACTTGCCGGCATTCTTTCACATACAGGTGAGCTTCGGAAGGTGATGTGGTCTCGGAAGGCTCTGGGAGCTAGGACAGGATTGTGTCCATGGTGGATGTGTATAAAAAATTGCCACATATTACGTTACTTCCTAATGCGAAATTTGACCGCAGCTCATCTGTTGTTTCAGATTTTCGATAGACTGAGGCAAAGAATTCGATGGCGGCGACGGTACGCTTCTGCTTCGGCGGCACGCACCTCTGGATTCTGGATGCGACGGAGCTGGGCCTCTGCTTTGGCTGCTCGTTTAGCAGCAGCGGCAGACGAATGACTTCCACAAGGTTGCCTCGCTCATGGCTAAGAAAGAACTGGCAGAAAATAAACTATTTATATATGTAGCAGGCGGTTAGCAGTGGCGAACCGCGGCGGCTATGCGTTTCGAGTCGGGCGGTGCATATATCGAGATCCGCAACCGTCGATCCGGCGCTCGGAATGCTGCCGCACAGGGGTGGTATTGGAGGAGGAGCGAATAGAGCAATTAATTTATTGGGCCGTCGGGGGAGAAGGCGCCAGGAGCGCGCAACTGGAGCAGCGCGTTGCCTCGGCTGTGGAGCTGGTTACAGCGGACAACGGCGACGCCGCGAAATGCAGGAACGGGCGAAAAGGAACTACGCTCTAAAAGGGTGGATGTATAAGACGAACATGGCAGGTGGCGGCTGCGGCGGATTAAAAGAGAATAGGGCTGCTCACGGCAGAGTCCAGTAAACACTGAACGAGGGCAGAATAGAAGGGAGGTATGGGCAGCTACAAGAAGCTTAGCGGCGCACACATGCAGGTTGCACAAGGAAACGAACACAAGGTCTCGAGAATGCGCCAGTTCAGCACGGGCACAATCACTGCGTGGTGGGTAGAGAGGAAGTCGCAGCCGAAGATAACATTGTGAGAGTTGGTACTCAGCACAACAAACTGGAAGGTATAGCGACGTCGTTGTTAGAAATTCGGACCGTGCAGTCTGCAATGGAGTGTATGCGATGAGACTTGGCCGTAGGGCGCGAAAAGTCCGACAGCGGCGTCGTCGCCTTGCTTTCGCAGCTAAGGGCGTCACTAATCAACGAAACGGCAGCGTCCGTGTCAACGAGCGCGAGAACGGGGAAGCCTTCAAGAAAGCCTTCAATAACGTTAGCAAAAGCAAACGAAGAAATTAACGAGTTCTCAAAACACGCAGTTCTTGCCTCTGGAGCTGCGGCATTAAGTTTTCCTTCGGAAGGGGATCCCGTCGCAGGAGCGTCGGAGAAATGGAACATCGGCGAGGTGAACACGAGCGGCAAATAGGGTATTGGGGGCGAAGCGTTGACGAGTCAGACGGGACACTTGTCAAGGGCGGCTCTGGATCGTATCTGTACGTGCGCGCATCATCCCCAGAACGAGGCGATCACTGAGGCAAAGACGTGCGACATTGCCTGGAAGCCCGCAAGCGTAACAGTTGGCCGACATTAGTCGGTACGCCAAGGGTTCGTATGATTTCGTCGGGGTCGACGAAAGGCTGTCGATGGTGGCACAGCCGGGGTTGGAGGATAGAAGGCAGTACTGCTAAGATACGCGGCAGGGAAGGGTGATTGCTGTGTACTGGTGACCACTTCAGCATAGGTGAGTAATAGCATAGCATAGGTGAGGAGGAACCTGGCCTCAGGAGGAAGCGCTATGCTCCTTAACCGCACGGGGGATGTAGTTGCCACAAGGGTAGGCGCTAGGACGGGAGTAGGAAAGACCGGGTCTTGAATCTGATGCAGCAGAGAAAGCTGGCAAGCGACGTCTTCGCGGATGAAGTTTTTGACATGCGGCATGAACAGGGGATGCTCAGAAGACGGTGCACCAAGGGTCAAGCCAGCAAGATCCTCGGCGGGTGCGCCGTCGTAGCTTTAGCACAGCTTAATGACGATGGCGACGGAGCTGTGGCACTTCGCCAAGAGAATTTGAAAAACGTCATCGGCAATCCCCTTTATGATGATGTTAAATTCTTTAGTCTCTTTCATGGATGGGTTGACATGGTTGCGTAAGTTAACGATGTCCTCACTATAGCCTGTGACGGTTACGGCCGGTAGCTGAGCTCGAGCACGAAAACATTGCTCTTCATGGAGTTTCCGCACGGCGAGACGACTGAAAACGTCGTCGAAGCTCACCTAAAGGAGGACCAAGTCCCATGAAAGGTCAGTTTCATAATTGCTGAACAAGCGATGGCATTGTCCATGAGGTAGGAGAGGACGTTGCTCAGTTTAACGGAATCATCCCACCGATAACTGCTGACGCGCTCGTAGGGGGCCAGCCAATCCTCAATGTCCTGGTCGTCGGTGCCACTAGATAGAGAAGGGTCACGCTGGCATTGGAGCCTGGAACAGAGGACGGGGGTAGAGATGGGAGGAAAGGCTGGCTTCTAGCTTCAGGCTTGGTGGCTGGGGCAAGTAATGTTCGACCCCGAAGTTTCAGGATATGAAGACCGGGAGGGGAACCGAGACACCTCCCCCAAGTGTAATGAGATTTGTTCAAAGCGCAGGTCGGTGAGTGTTGATACAACAGCGTTACGACGAACACACTTATTGTTGTTGTTAGCCGCGTACACTTGCACTTGCACACACGGGGGGGATCGGCCAAGAATTGGAGTGCACAGAGAGGTCTTCAGAGGAATTTTTTTATGGATAAAAAAGAAATGATTGCTGTGAAGAGAAAAGTAACTAGAAAACAAAAACACCGAAATAAAACGGGAAATGCATTACGCACGGAGGACATGGACACTGTGGGATTTGTAGCCGAGAGATGAGAAAAATTGGTAATAATAATATTATTAATAATACTTTGGTTAAGAAAATAAAATGTAAATAATAGTAATTAAAAATTGTTAGAGAAGTAACCGATTATATTCCAGCAAAAAAGTTTGAACAGTAGTTAAAAACAGGCCTGTGGCTGTACCCAAAACGACAATATGATCGGGCTGTTCAGACAACGAACCCTTGGCGTACCGACGACAATCGGCCCACTGCTACGCTTGCGGGCTTCTGGGCCATGTGGCACGTCCTTGCCGTCAGCGATCGCCTCTTTCTGCGGATGACGTGAGCGCGTACAGATACGAACCAGAGCCGCCCTTGCCTAGTGTCCCTTCTAGCATGTCTACGAATCACCCACAATACCTTACTCGCCACTCGCCTTCACCTCTTCGACGTTCCATTTTTTCGATGCTCTGGCGACGGGAACCCTTAACGAAGGAAAACTAAAGGCCGCACTGCCGGAGGCAACAACTGAATGTTTTCCGAACTCATTAATTCCTCCGTTTCCTATGGGTAACGTGGTTAAAGTTTTCCTCCAAGGCATCCCGTTCTCGCGCTCGTGCACACGGGCGCTGCCGTTTCGGCGATTAGTGACGCCCTTCGCTGCAAATTTCGTACGGAGACGACATTGCTGCCTGACTTCTCAAGCCGTACGGCCAAGTTTTAGAGCATCTAGTTCATTGCAAAGTGCACGGACCGTATTTCTAAACACGACGTTCCCTGTACCATCGAGTTCATTGTGCTGAGTGACGACTCTCACAATGCCATCTTCACCAGTGACTTCCTGTCAATCCACCGCGCAGTGATTGTGCCCGTGCAGAACTTGCGCTTTCTTGAGACCTTGTGTTCGTTTCTCTCGGCGACCTGCCTGTGCGCTCCGCTAAGCTTCCTCTATCTGCCCACGTCGGCATACCTCCCTTCTCTTCTGCCATCGTTCAGCTTATACAGGTCTCTGCCCTCAGCAGCCCTGGTCTCTTTACATCCGCCGCATCCGCCCCCTGACATCACCGTCTTCCGCTTTCTTTCGCCGCTATCAATTTCCGACGGTCACTGTGCCATCAATTTCTCCAAAACATTTTTTTTTCCCGTCGTGCGTTCTTCACGGCGAAAGCCTTAGCTCTGTAAAAGGACTGGGCTCTGCTCTTGCTTATGTGCTCCCCGATAACCGAGCCTGTCCCCAGGTTGCTGCCCTGGCCTATTCTGCGACTGCGCCCGATCCGCTTCCCGTCGACGTGTTTCATCCTGCCATCGCTACCGACCTTCCACCCGCTCATTGTGATTATATCTTGGCACTGCTCCAACGATTCCGCACGTTTCGACCTTTCGCAGACTTCCTTGGGCCGCGCGTCGGCTGTCTCTCGCAAAACCGACAACGGAAACCGACAAACCACGCCTGCGACCGTACTGCGGCATTATACAGCCCTCTCAGAACCCTTGGGCCTCTCCTGGTTTCCTGGTGGCGGAAAAAATTGGCGTCATATTGCAATATGTCGACTACCACTGTCGATATCCCAGACGGCTTTTATGAATTAGTGTGCTGCCGGTCGGTCTGTGCATTGCCCGAGCCACATTCGAGAGCATGATAGATAATATTCTAGGCTGGCTCAAATGAGAAACGTGTATATGTTACCTGGATGACACTGCCGTTTTTTAAAAAGATTTCCCAGGACTAGCGCCTGCCCTGTGTATTTCCACTTCTTGTGTGCGTGCTTTTGTGCACTTAAATTCATTTAAAAAAATTTCCCTTACCATCTACAGCATCTTAGGCGCATGTTCACGCGTCTTACTGAATCCGGGCTACAATTGAACTTGAAAAATTGTTACCTAGATACTACAAAGCTGACAATATTAGATCACTTCGTCTCCAAAAGCAGTGTTGTTTCTGACCCTACCAAACTTCGCTCCGTCACTGACTTCTCCAAACCTACTAGAAATTCGCAGTTTTATAGGCTTGTGCTAGTATTTTCGCCACTTCATACGCAATTTCGCCTGAATGATCGCCTCTTTAACCCAGATTCTCGCCGACAATCGGAACCTCTCGTCTTGACCACCAGCTTGCGATGCAGCGATCAATAGTTAACGTCGCCTGCCGGTCTTCCCCCCAACCCTTCACCATTTTGATTCCCACTGTCCAATAGAAATTCGCACTGACGATAGCGGTTCGGGCTTAAGGCGTGGTTCTTCCCCAATGAAAGTCCGGGTATCCGGAACATGTTGTCGCTTACGCTAGTGGCGACCTCACCAAGACGAAATCCAACAACTATGTCACTGAAAATGGTTGTCTCGCCAGCATTTGGGCAATTGCAAAGTTCCATCCTTGCATCTACGGCCCGCCGTTCTACGTCGTCATCGACTTTAAGGCGCTCGATATGCTGCTTGTCGTCCCTCAAAGATCCCTCTGGCCGACTCACTCGATGTGGTTCACGTCTCGAGGAGTTTGATATGAACCTCATTTACCGCTCTGCACCCAAGCGCACTGACGCCGACGCCCTTTCCCGTTCACCGCTCCCTTGCGATTGCACCTCTGCCTTCATATGTGCCTATGATTTCTCCTCGTTCGACGTCTCCCAAATGCTCTCCGAACAGCTGAAGGGTCCTTGGATCAACTCGCTTCTCACCTTCAGGTCTAACCCCTCAACATATTCTTCGTCCCGGACCTTTGGCCGTGAAGCTCCCCATTTTGCCGTTCGGGATGGCTTCTTATACCGCCGTAACAACCCCTTCGATGGGAAAAAGTGGCTACTGGCGATCACTCGACACCTCCGTGCTGCCATCTATGCCTAATTCCACGCAGATAAGCAATGCGGCAACGTAAGTGTACTGAAAACGTATGCTCGCCTGCCTCTGCGATATTACTAGCGACATATCTACTGCTTCATACGTCTGTGCATTCGGTCATGTAAAGCCTGCCAGCTTCGCAAGAAACCTCCCCGCCACAACGCCGCTGGAATTTCTCGGACCCTCCCGCGTCATATCCCTCTGGCGCACTAGTTTGGCCCTGGGTGCCTTCGTCTACTCCCGGCCTCGCCACGAAACTGATCTCGCTATCAGGGGCCTAACCGTATTGTCAAGAAACCTCTTCTGTAAATTGCATAGACGAGCAAGGGTATTATGGGCCCATACTTTCTCGGCGGGGAAGTAACTGTGATAGAGCCGACCAGCATCAGTTCCAGCAGCGCAGAGAAGAGATAGACGAAGTGCAGTTGGGGTCCTGAGTGATGCCTGTGAGTGTGTCCCTTGTGACGATCTTCGACCGACGCCCACCGAGCAGCGCTTCGAGTGAACGCCTTGGCAATATTACATTAGTGTTGATATCTTGGCACTGGATGAATCAGTGTAAAAGGGAAACGACAAAATTATAAACATTAAATTGTTGCTCACGGAGTCGGAGTTAAAAAAACTGAATGATTTATTCGACTCTTCACCCGGGGGCCAGAACAAAGCTTACGCACTTCTTCTTATAGCATTCAACTGTGAACAAATATGACCTTAAAATGGCGCAAAACAAAATGGAGAGAGAAAGGCGGTGGTGGCACCGACACATGGAGGTAAGCAAAGATGCCGGTCCGCCGCGGCGCGTACATACGAACTGGAAACGCCCACACATGAAGTGGAGGGGAGCGGCAAGCGACAGGATCGGGCTAGCAAAAAATGTGGTGAGAGTAATTAGCAAAAGCAGGAATGTGCGCGACATTTGTGAACACCCGCACGCCTATGGCCACGTCTTTTGTTCTCGCTCAACGCCAAACCATAGTTAAAGAGAAGAGACACAGGTTCAGACAAATCAGTGTCGCCGCTCAATGTCACGTGCGGTGCGCAAGCCAGATAAGATCCGGAAAAACAACCAGATGGAAATTCTCTTAATACAGGAATGCAAAAGAAGAATAATTGTGCGACGTCATAGAGAAAAACAGGGTAATGGACATGTGAGAGTGACAGGTTCGTTTATCCTGTTTTTCTCTCTGAAAACTGCGCTGTTATCTTCGTTGAATTCTCTCATAACGATGTTTGCAAGTTGGTCATCGTCTGTGAACCTCATCTGGCTTGCACGGAGCACGTGGCACCGAGTGAAGTCATTTTCACACTGG
Source organism: Amblyomma mixtum (assembly GCF_055824585.1). Lineage (NCBI taxonomy): Eukaryota > Metazoa > Arthropoda > Arachnida > Ixodida > Ixodidae > Amblyomma > Amblyomma mixtum. Next base: position 141,032 of record NW_028317741.1, on the reverse strand, counting down.
CTCTAGGCGACCCATGGCTTACCCGCCATGTTAAGAAATCTTAACACAAAGCAAAGAGCGTGCACGAATGCAAGTCGGTCAAAAGTGCCTGAAGACTGCGAAAATTACAAGGAAATCTCCACACAAACTGAAAGAACAGTTATTGACGCAGAAGACAAATATTTTAATTCCACTCTGTCCAATCTCTTTAAAACAGAGCCGAAAAAGTTTTTGAAAGTAGTAAATCCTCCAAAAAGCAGTCAGTACCATCCATGGCAACGCGCAACCATCAATAATAGCCTACAAGCACACGCACACGCGCACACGCGCACGCGCACCCACTCACACACACACACACGCACATACACATACACACACGCATACACGCACACACACACGCACACACGCACACACACACACGCACATGCACACACGCGCACGCACACACGCACGCACACGCACAAACGCGTGCACACGCGCACCCCTACAAGCACACGCACACGCGCACGCGCACCCACACACGCACACACGCACACACGCACGCACGCACACACACACACGCACACACACACAGACACACACGCACGCACACACACGCACACACACGCGCGCACGTGCAGCCGCACACACACGCACACACGCTCACACGCACACACATACACCGCACACACGCACACCACACGCACGCACACACGCACTCAGGCACGCACACACACGCGCAAAGATGGATTTTCGTTCCAAGGGGTAGGTAAGGCTTATGCCTAAAAATGCATATAAGAGGAGGATGGCATGAAGCGTTGGGAAGTGCGCTAAGATTACAACGAAACAAAGTAACATGCACGCAAACGGGTGTTACAGAAATAGTGATGATGCCGCTAGCCTTTTCGCATTACATTCGAATGCATTCAGATAAGACGTTAATGGAGGCCCCACCGCACCCATAACCTCTCACTTTCCCAGATCGACAGTGTGGACTCGGAAAATTAGTGCTTCAGACCAGCTTTCTTGTTGTGAATGCGAATGCGTGAGAAGTGCTATTGATGTGATTACAAATGAAGCAACGACACTTTTTTTTTATCTACAAAATGTCTCATAGCTCTGCGGCTATCTGAGGCGATATCGGTGGCCGAAGTGTCGTTCGTACTGCAGCTGCAGAAGTAGGATACAATTTACTCAGCCGGTGCGCTGTGAATTCCTTAAGGGTCGAGCAGAAGTCATCAAGCAGTGAACATTTTCGTAATCTGTTCTAATTAGTGTGGGAGAATATATAGTGTGGGTGAACTCTTATATTTTCAGACTCTAACCGACCGTCTGGTGCTTGGAATTACCTGCAAAACCGCGAATAAAACAATTCTTAATTCGGATTGTAGATCCAATCGACCGTCCAGTGTGATTTTGCTAGATGTTTTAGTGTAGTTGGCAGAATGGTAGTACCAGATAACCGCTGGTCCCAGGTTTGAGCGCACAACTTGGGAAGAATTTCTTTGTTTATCTATGTACTTACTTAGAAAGCCAACAGATGCCCTTCAGTGCACAACAATTAGTGGTTACTCCTTTATTTTTGGCATGTAAGCGTCAAATGCACACAGAAGGCGAGGGAAAGCTTGGGGCTGACATATATTTTGCTCTACGGCTTTGTCCGAGAGGACATCAAACCACGTGAAGAATTTGACTTCGTGAAATATGCCCGAAATAAAGTTAATACTTGCATAACTTCCCCTCATGGCGGTCGCCCGTCAAAGATCCGTCGGATCTTTGTTGTTCTAGCAAACGAGTCATTACCTATTAAGTTGTAAACTTTGCTTCTGATTTTCTTTTCTTTTTCGAACACGTGGTGTGGCTTTAAAGCCAGGGACCAGAACATACCGCGCATGCTGTGATGTATTTTCGCGGATATAAAGAAAAAAGGAAAATTGATCGCATACTTTTAACCTGCACCAAGCGATATTCTGAACAAAGATTTCCATCAGAGGCATATTTCCCATGTCTCCACTTGACATCTTTGCCTTAAAGCTACGAAGGTAATGAAAGAAGCTTTGTTTTTTCTGGCCTTTAATAAAAACTGCAAAACATCTCTTCCAAATTTAAAGCAGCGTAAACGTTCCGGTGTTGAGCTAAAGAAAAAATACAGAAAATATGTAGATTTTATCACTACAGGCGTTGCCCCATATTTCCTTGAGACCATTTTTCGTTCGCTTAGAGGCAATTCCGTCCATATAAAAGCGAAATTATGCTACCGTTTGCGCAGTTCTACAAAAGACAAACAGTTTTTCACGGGTGTTGAGATTCATATCTGTAAAATTATGCCTGTTGAGTTTTACTTTATAAATCTTGTATATATGAGAAAAGCAGACTTCAGGGACTAGTGTATGTGACACAAATATAAGGAACAACAGAGTTCACCATCTTGCATCAATCTCCATCTAGAGTATATAATGTCCGTGTTTTGACGTCGACGCTGTTGAGCTGCCAACCTGGTCGCCCTGGTGTCGTCCGTACAACGCCAAAAACACTTGAAGTGCTTGACCGCGGCGTTATTCCTGGATATACAGGGCGCATATGACAATGTAACTCACGAGGCTATTTTGGACGCTCTGGAAGCTGCCGAGCTTGGTGGTCGCTTATTTTGCTGCACACGCAGTTATTTTTACAACAGATTTCTTTTTGTGCAGACTGAGGATGGCCCAATGCCTTCACATTTCACTTCCCGTGGAGTCCCGCAGGGTGGAGTGCTTAGCCCAACTCTGTTCAACCTTATACTTGTCGATCTTGTCGACATACTACCACAGTCGGCGCAACTCTCAATGTATGCTGAGGACATCAGTATCTGGGAAGCCGGAGTTACGCGCTCACAAGGACGAGCGAGGCTTCAAAAGACGTCAAGTATTCTTGCGTCCTACCTCGCCTGCAAGGCCTAGAGATTTAAACTGAAAAGTGCTGGCTTGTTGCCTTTACTTGCAAGAACATGTCTGATTCAACCGTATGCATAAAGAGCACAGAAATATCTTACGAAATTAGTCATGGGTTTCTGGGAGTAATCATCGACCGAAATCTATCACGGACCCCGCATATTTCATACATGAAAAAGAGACTGACCGCAATTTCTCACGTTCTCGCCTTTCTTGGGGAAAAGTCGTGGGGAGCTTCAGCGCGGTCGATAATGCAGCTCTACAACGCGTTATTCATGAGATTTCTACACTACAGCCTCGCTGTTCGTGGAAACATTCGTAAAACAAACCTATCAAGTCAGCGAGGCGTTCAAGCTCCACCTCTTCGGACTTGCCTAGGATTGCCGAAATTTGCCTCTACGGCCGCATTTCTACTGATTGGCCATGAGCATCCAGTGCCATTTTAAGAAAAGGAAGTGCGCATAACTGGCTCCCTGGGTCAGTGGACGCCTGAATCGAGCTTATAGGCACATAAGAGAGAGATGTGGGCTGCAGGAATTACAGACTTGCGCCAGAAACGTGGCGCTGAAGCGATAGGCCGTCGGCGTTCATTGTGTTCGTTGGCGTTGACAACGTTTTGCACTCCGATCATTTTCAGGAAAGCAACTGCGCATAATTAGCTCCCTTGGTCAGCAGACGCCTGAATCGCACTTATTTTTAAGTGGGGTGATGAGAGATGTGGGCTGCATATGTCAGCGCTGACAAAATTGAGCGAACACTCACGGTCAACCATTAACTGCCACCTTCCAGGGTGGCAGGGTGGGTGTTGACTTTGATGTAGACAAAGAGGAGTTTCTTGCCACGTGTGCGTGAACACATCCCATTTCTCTCCTTCTCGAAGCCTTACACGGCTGTCAAAACCTCGCGAAATACGTGCACAGACGTCGTCTTTGATAACCAGGCATAGTAGATGCAGCAAGTCGTGCATAGATCCATCTATTCCTTCCACCACGAACCTTTCTTCATGGCAATCAAGAACTGTTAGTGGAGTGTTTCTTGAAGAAGGAATATGTGTGAAAACTTATAAGTTGTCTCTAATTGTACTTACATGTCTTGCTAAAATTATTCGCCTCAATCTATCGAAAAGCTGGAACAGGTGATGAGCTGCGCTCAAGCTTCGCATTAGGAATTAACGTAATCGTCGGCAATTTTTTTTTCACATCCCGAATAAGAATAGATGGCATATGACTGTCTTATTTGCTTCGAACAAGCCGGCCCTGCTCTTTCCCTTCCTCTCTCTCGTTCTCTCTCCATCTCCTTATACTTGAAGCTTGAAGGAGATTACATCTTTGGGCGGTACGTCGATGTAAACAGCATGAACTACATGTCTCGCTTCAGTTACCACATTTCGTCGTTACTCGCTGTCTCGCGAGAAAGCACAGAGCACTGGCGTGATTAAAAGTTTCTTGAAAAACTACTTTGTTTACGGGATCAGAACATGCGTCAGCACGCATGCATTCCTGAAGTGTAATAATGTAGGCGTAGCGCGGATTAGACAGCTAATTTTTTGCTGTTTTTGTCTTTACGAACTGCTATGAGCTTGCGTCACCGGGAAACTGTCAGCCACTCTAGCCTAATACTTTTTTCAGCTCTTGTCCTCCGCGCATGTTTTCCTGCGAGCTCTCCAGCTCGGCATTTTGCATTACCACCGTATTATAAATACATCAAAAAGAGAAGTTCCCTTTCAGAGCGATCTTTTTTTGCTGTCGGCTTTTTCTCATTTTCAGTGTATAATTGTTTCTCGGCGTTCTTGCTCGCGCTATATAAGCTCAGGCATGAGGCAATTCTCCTACACAAGCAAAGCTTCCACAGCCTTTTTGTACCTGGTACTTCAAGAAGTTGGACGGTGAGAAAAACACTTTGTAGCTTTTGTTTCCCCACTGGGCTGCATGTTTTCAGGGAGGTTCTGAACTGGTTGCTTTTGCGTACTATAGGTGCGCGCTTCTGTTGTGTCCCATTCAAACTTTCAGGCCAATGCCGGCTTGTATTGCGACGCTTGGCGCTTTTCTACAGTCCGGAATGGTCCTGGGAGTGCTCCATAGCGGGGCATGTTGCGTCATCGTAGGAGGCACGCGAAACCAATCTAAATTCCAAGCAGCACAGATAATCGGTTCAATATTGGAAACAACTTTCCAAAAGGCCGGCCCCACAAAGGATCAGAGTGAAATGCATCCATTTGCAATATTGTGCCTATTTACTGTGCTGTTTGTGTGTGGCCTGTGCTGCTTGTGATGATACGAAATCGAAACCAGTGGCTTTATTCCATTTACGAAAATTCGCTATTAATTATGTGAATGGCTAAGCGTGCTGCCTATTTCGTGACCAAGGGCTGTATTACTTACGGATCTATGATCCCTATTCCATTGCACATCCATTTCTTCCTCTGACAGATATTAGTTTGGGCAGATAAAAACTAAAAATAAGTGTTTTTCTTTTTTTACTGACGAAGCTGCGGCTTTCAAGCGCGCGTGGGAGACGACCGAATCTCTTGATTGGCTGCATGGCACAGTCGAAGGTTAGCTCCCGAACGCGGCGACTGGCAAAGGTTGTCGTCAATGTGAAGCAAGAAGGAGAAACAGATAGTTATGGTATTTCTCATCGAGAACAAAACGCCACACACGCGGGTGAAGAAATTGGCTGTGGTTTAGCTCTGGTTAAACCTGGAGGATTGCGGAAGCAACATCTACGCGTAGCCATATATTGTTGCGTGAGCTACATTGCCCACAGCCTCACCGTTTCGCGTGCTCTTGCACGACCATTCTGCGCATGCGCGAGGAGAGGGCGACGTCACTAAGCACAGCTGGCGTGCCTCGCCGCGCGCGCTCGCCTTTCTTTCGTTAAAATGTTTAGTTTATGTGGTTTAACGTCCCAAAGCAACTAAGGCTATGAGAGACGCCGTAGTGGAAGGCTCCGGAAATTTCGACCACCTGGGGTTCTTGAACGTTCACTGACATCGCACAGTACACGGGCCTCTAGAATTTCTCCTCCAAAGAATTCAAATGATCGGAGTGTAAAACGTTGACAACGCCAATGAACACAACGAACGCCGACGGCCTATGGCTTCAGCGCCGCGTTTCTTGCACAACGTTGCCAATGCCAACGCATGCAGTGAAAACTTGCCACTACCGCCAATTAGCTTAAAACATGATTGAGGTGTCCATTGTTCCAAGAGGGCAGTTATGCACCTTCCCTCTGGTTCAGGTGTCCAGTGAGATGTGGACACCTCGCCCTCACCTCAGGGGACGTATATCATGGCATTGCAGAGCTAAGCCGCTGCCAATTTTATATACACCACAAATCACGCAGATGGCGATGCGCAATCGCTACTGCACATTCGGTACTGCGCATCAGAGAGGAAGAGAGAGAGAGAGAGGGAGACTATCGGCGATGCGATGGAGAGCGCGCAGCGGCGGTGGTGGTGGTGAAAACTTTTAATTTCTGAAATAGAGTTTGGGAGCCACAGAGTGGCCCTGCTGCATGGTCAGTATCCTTAGTCCGGGACACCGCATGACAATGCCCCGTCTCTAGCCCGTTTCACCAGAGCCCTTTGGGACTCAAGCGAGGAGCAGTTGAGGAGGGCAGTCTCCCATGCCTCTCTGGAAGGGGTAGGGGAAGGGGGGAGGTGGGGATTTTGAGTACATGCCCACACCATGTGGAAGATATCACAGGTCTCCCCACAGTGTGGGCATCGCCCATCCGTGTTAGGATCGTAACGTTTTATTATTGCAGGACAGAGTAGAGTACCTGTCTGCAGGCGCCTTAAAGTTCGCTCCTCCGTCTTACTCAGCCCCTTTGCAGGGGCCGGGAAAAGGCGGTGGCGGAGGCTGCGGCGGAGGCTGCTGCGGAGGTTTGGCGCGCCAGCTATGCGCCGTGTGACGTCACCCGCTCCTCGCTCATGCACAGCTTGGCCTTTCCAGAGCTCGGCGAAATGGCTCGGCGACTATCGTAGTGTTGCTTTCGCAACAAAAATTGGCTGAGGCTAAGCTCGGCTATGTCAAGATATACGTACCAAAAGCATGCGACACAGCTAGCGAAGCGAGCAGAGGCGAGCGCAATGAAGATTCAAGCGGTGTGACATCATACCAAATGGCATCGGCGGCACCGCGGCCCGACGCGCGGTGTGACGCATGCCATGTGGCGTCGAGCGCACGGCGCTCACCAGCTGCTGCGGTGGACAGGCGGTGGAGACGCGAACCGAGCCGTAAGGGAAGGGATGTATACGAGGGTTTGAGAGAAGAAAGGAAGAGGTGCCGCAGTGGAGGTCTCCGGAATAATTATTGCTACTTTAAGCAGCTGGGGTGAACTTCCATCGTTCTTTTTTTCATTGCTTACCTTGTTACAAAACAAAAATATTTCCATGCAGGTCAGCCCAAATATGTCTCGCCTTTTCGGAATCAACCTTCTGGTTGTTGCTGCAATCATGTTTGGTATGTATACCTTCTGTGAAGTATTGTTTGAAGAGCGTTAGCGCTTACTCATCACGGTTCTCTATTTCTTAGGGCCGGTTACCACCTCCAATGGGCGTGAAATTTTGTGTCCGAGCAATTCAAGATGGTAGCCCCCATAGCAAATCGATATAGCAACGCAATGCTTGATTGATTGGTGACTTCATTAATATATCCTATTGGAGGTTGGTGGCGTCACTGATGTGACGCCACATATATCTAGTCACATGACTATCCTTAATCGCTTTTAACTCAATGATTAATGAAGCATCATAAAACGAATTAGATATTTCGAATCGTCTATATGAGTACAACAGGTTAGACATCAAAATTAAGTAATGAAATTAATATTTAGTCATTCGCATGTGTCTATTTAATTGCTTATAATTAACTAACCGATAACGTCATGATCTAAGTAATGGATATTCGTAACGGCCTTGATGAGTAGGACATGTTAGACACCAATATTGTCGAATTAGGTTAATATTTTCTTATGGCTAGGCCTAGCATGGTCGCCATGTCGTCAGCACTCAGCAGCTCACAATTTCATACCTCATGGCGACCGGGCACCTACCGCCTTGAAGTATGGAGAAATGGCGCTTCAAGGAGTCGAAACATTTTTCGGTCGAGATTGGTCAAAAATATCCGACCTCAAGGCGGCAGGCGCCCGCTCGCCGTAAGTATGGAAAAGTACCCTAATCACGCGGCAATACATGACATGGACAATATGGCGCTACCGAACAGCTAACGCTCTTCCCGACAGCGTCTTCCAGACGGTGGCGGCATTTTTTTCTTCATATATTTCTCGAAAACATGCTTACAATAACAAATTACTAACGAAACGATTTGATATCACAGTTTCACTTTGTAAGATGGCCCAGGAGAGGACGTGTTTCGCGGCAAATATTCAGTCTGAGGTATGTTTCGGCATAAAGATAACTGTCAAGCAAGCTTGTACCAATCACCAATCTTCATGATTATCTGCTAATACATTGCTACTCGTGGATGCCGGCCAGAGGGGTGGGGATAAGCTTTGAGATCTATCCTACCAAATGGAAATGCAGAAGATTTGGGAGTACGTTACAGTTGAAACGTATTCCCCTAACTCTGAAAAATATATCTTAAAACAAAGTTACAGTGCTCGGGTTTTTATTTCTTGATATGTCACGAGAGTGTTTTGGTAGTTCAGATGGATCTGCGTTTTTTTCAAGAGGCTTCGCTGAAAACGGATCAAAAGTGATACAAATAGCATTACCAGATATTGATTCAACGAGCTAGATCCTTCATTCCCACCGTAACGTAGAGGCAAGTTCTACTTTTCAAACTTCGCATCAATCACATCAGTACATCGTACCTGGCCAGGAATCGTGTTAACGGATGGACAACTCTTACGAGCCAGCGACAGAATGAAACTGCGCCGATTTGTGTCTGCCTCTTCGTGCACTTCATATTCTGTTTCAACCTGGCTTTCAAACAGAGCAAATTAAATGAAATGTAGAGTTCGTTATCACCACACCGAACCAATCGAAATGCCAGTGTTTGAATTACTTTAGTGGGTAAAACTCGCGCAATATTAACAACCTTTGGCCTCAAAGCGTGCAGTGTAAGTTTAAGAAAATTACATCGAGAAGGCTTTCGCTTACTGTATAGTAGCAGTGATTTATTAAAAAAAAACAATAATTGTAAAAAAGGAAGGAAATAATTTATTGAAAAGCTACCCCCATGGTGGCGTCCCAGCTGCTGTTAGACGTCCGCATAATCGCCGCGGCTTCTAAAAGCCGGCTTTTTCCCGTTGCCTTCCTCTCATTGAAGGAATTCGAAGAGGAGTAACGAATAACAATGGCCCTTACTAAATTCACTGGTTCAGGTTTAAACATCAATCAGGCGTGTTTATTACACGGACGGAGAGCGGCTACAAATCTAGGCCACCATCGCTAGATCTAGCTAAGCTTCCACACGGTCCCCGTGCTATTTTGTAGCCCGTGTGAACAGGTACACTAGGCGCAGAAGCCAGTCTTGAGTCTCACCCCACATCCTCCTGGCCAGAAGATTCTAGGTACACCCTCTTTGAACGGCCTGCAGAGGCGCCGACGTCGAATGAGCTCCAGTTGCAGTTGCAGAGGAACGGGCGGTGTTTCCTCCTGTTCGCCGAGGCTGCCATTTTCACCCGAATTCTTCCTTCCGGGAGTGCTAGGCAGGGGAGGAGGGGATAGTGCTCCGAAACGAAGACCGGAAAACATGCGAGCCTCCGGCGAGGGAAGGATGGGGAGACGCGCCTGGGGGAGGGCGGTGTTGCTCGAAACGCGAAAACTTTCGAGACAGGCCGGCCTGGCCGATGCCACGAATGCGGCACATTTATGGAGAAAGCCTCCGTCGTGGTGTCTACAACGTCCGTCCCCCCCCCCCCTTTTTTTTTTTGCCCTGGGCTGTTCGGGTATGGTCTCTGCAAATACTTAGCTCAGCGACGCGCGGAACAACAGGGCGAGAGTGAGACGGGGAAGGTACCAAACTTCCGGTACAGCCTTTCGGTGTAAAACATAAATGCAACACCAAGACAAGCCATCACTGCGAAGTCAAGAAAATAACTTTCTTTGTTGCCAGTTACACACCGTATAAGAATGAGTCGTATTATCCCTTGACTTCAGAATCTCTTCTGTCAACCGCTCGGCGTCGCACTGTTCAACTCCGCTGAGGCCAATTGCAACTGCGCCATTTTGAGTGAGGAACTGAATTTCGCAGCCGTGCCAAAAAAAAAACAAACGAAAGACCACATTTAAGGAGGCCTTGGGCAACAAAATTGTCGAATGCCGTTGCCAGGCACAGAAGTGTTTCTTGAGGTGGGCGTCTGTAAGTTTTGCGTTCATACCTGTGTTCTACACAATCCCTGCGATATAGAATGTCGCATAAAATGTTTCAAGAATATATTTGAAAGCTAGAATAGCGTACATGCCACGTTAAATCAAACATTCTGCGTCGGAATATATCAAAGAGCTTAATGCAAAAGCGAACTGTGAAGCTTCGCAAGAGAAAAAGTGAAACCAACTTCTTTCCTCCATCTTTGGCAGCGACCCTGATGATGGTCCCCAACGGAGCAAACGCATTTAATCCTACAGCTGTGCTTACTGATATCGTTAAGGAGATCGGCCATGCACTTGGACTCCGGAGTGAAGAAGAAGCTACCAAGCAGTGAAGATCCGAGTGTTCTGAATGATGTCCCGGAATCACCTTTACTTGACTGAATGAAATAAAGTAGAAACCCCCTACGTACTTGTTCTGTGTTACGATGCTTCAATATGGCAATCGTCGAAATCTCCACGATGGCTCTCTGAGAGCTTGATAAGTACTGAACAACATTTGCTTACTCTTCCGAAACAAATCGTGGCACGGAGAACTGATCACTGGTTTGATGCTTTGCGATATAAACCGACTTTGTATGTGTTCTACGCGGGCTGTGTTAAATTCAGTTCATCTCCTACATTCCCGCCTTCAACTGCGTGCACAAAGGCAGTCTCAGTCAGTAAAAAAGTTAGGCAGTGGTTCAACTCTGACCAACAGAGTTTCACGTATCGAAGCCACGTAAGCATGATTAAACATTGTTTATACATCGTTTATTGCTTCTTAATTCCCCCACCACTTCAATGCCGCTTATTCCTCTTCATTGATTGGCTTGATGAAGAAAAAGCGAGATCGAGCACAGAGCTCTGGTTATGTATATGCCTCATACCTGATGTCACAGCTGTGAACTGAATCACGTGACACAACGTGATTACCATGTGACTTTCTTACTATTTCTGCCGACAACTAGCAATGTCAAAATTCAGTGTAAAAGTTCAAAGTCAAATGTCAAAGGTCAAGATCAAAATACAGGGTCAAAGGTGCAGGTCAAACTTGAAAATTTGAGTGCAAGGTGAAAGGTGGTCTACTAAGTGGACCACACTTGGCTAGGTTTATGTGCACAGCACCAGTAGCCATCACTTATCTCAAGGTGGTTTCAAGGTCGTTCGTAGGGTACGGCGAAATGCATCACATCTATAGTGGTCCAGCTTTCGCAACGAAAGGTCTTCAATGCTACGTTCTGCAATGAAATCCAAGAGCATTACACATCTTCCCTTTTACTGAGAGCAAGAAATTTGAGAGCGAAACCCGCTATATACCGTCTCTGCAAAGAAAATGATGATTTCGATAGAACTCCGCAAGGTGAACGATACACCACCGACGCCGAATTGGGCATTCGTGCCGGACTACCGGCAAAGGAAAGAATTGAAGCGAGGTTTTAAGGAATGGTGATCTGGAAATCTGTCTGGAAAATGGTTTTATCTCCTCTTCTCGGTGTGCCGAAGTAGAAAGCGGAGTTTTGCGATGCGTTGTTTTCTTGCTCTTGCATTATATCGCTGTGCGGAAGTGTAGAAACACCTGTGTTTCAGTGTGCTGGCACTTATACTGACAATTCTCTGCATTTGGGCGTTTTCCGTCTGTCCGTCTGTCCGCATGTCCGTCCGAATTCCGCCTGTCCGTCCGTCCGTGAGATGACCGAATGTGGCCTAATTACCCAAATCGACCGACATTTTTTTTTGTGAACAAAAGGCTGCTGTTTGCGAGCTATGCTACGGGAGCAACGACAAAAAGGTATCCCCCCAGGCAGCACGCCAAGATTGTACCAACAATGGCTCATTGTTGGAATACAGTGGCATCAATATTGGGCTGGCATTGGCATAGGAGCACATTACTACATTTTCCAACCTTGGCCCATACTTCATACCAAGATTGTCCCATTGTTCAGCCATTGTGGCACTGCCAGCATGGGCATATCACTGGCCTTTCCACTCAAACTTCATTGGTCCTGCAAGTATCAGTCCAATGTTCAACCATGCTGGTACTACCGCTATGTACTGAACATCAGCTATTCCATTGATGTCCCATTGTTGATGCCAATATTAGTCCCATGGATAGCCATTCTGGCCCTACCAATATGTACTGAAATAACCCACTGTTGATGCCAAGATTGTTATGTTCAGCCATTTGGCACTGTCAATGCAGACTAAGCACAGGCTTTTCCATTCATGACAGTGCATACAACCTGTCACATCAGTGGCTTAAAGATTGGCATGCCACTGCCCTTTTCTATTTATGACTCGCCAGTAAAGCCTATGTTAATTTTTATCTTCAGTGGCCAACATTAATGCAAATGTTCACTCGTAAGCAACCATGCAAATATTCATAAAATGAGACAACCAAAGTATTCATGAAAACATTTATTTTATGAAAAAGTCCAAATAGAATTAATCGTTAGGGGCCAGGAAGGGTGGTGCCAGGGGCTGTGGGATGGGTGGTGGCAGGGGCTGTAGGGAGGGAGGGCCCTCGGGAAGTGGAAGAGGCCAGGGGATTGGGAGGCACACATGCGAGCACAGTGCAGGGGGCTGTCCCCGCAATCGCAGGTGGCGTGCTTGGTTGGAGGAGGGAGAAGACTTCGGCAAGGCGTCTCTTCCTTCCATCACATGAACCGGGCAGCCAGCTGCAAATAAAACCTTGTGCCTCTGATGCGTCAAATGCAGTTTGTCGCAAATGGCATCTGCACAGGAAAAGTGAACAAAGAAAATAGACATTATTTCCAAGCACACAAAAATCATGGCCATCATTTTAGAAAATTGTAAGCAAATAAATTCCAGGATATGGCCAATGAGAAAGGCTGTACTGAAGGGCTCCTGATTAATTTTGGCCGCCTAGAGTTCTTAATTTAAGATGCACCGACATCGCTTAGCACACGTGCTTCTTTGCATTTAGCCTCCAGAGCAATGCAGCTACTATGGATGGTGTTTGATCCCTCACTTGGAATCAGTAGCTGAGCACCTGAGTCAGGAAGGACATCAGGTAAAAAATATAGTAAACAGATATATTATTACGTGCCTCATAATCAAGGCAACATACAAAACGTGGACACAACTAAACAATGAAGTAAAGAATCACTAGAGGGGCCTCAATCCATTGACACTGACTTGTCGTTGCGATTGACCACCTTGCACCTGCTAAGTGGCATCATAGATGCCCATAAATAGAAGGCAAGTGACTGCAGCTTCTATTACACACCGCAGGTTCGAAGGGCATTTTCAGCTCCAATAAGCTTTCCAAACAATTAAAATAAAACTGTGAAAGCATGTTGAATAAAGGGAACATGAAAAACTATTTACTAAAGCTAGAATTTTTTGCCATCATTAAATACTTGTAAATGAAATCAAAACATAGTTCTCTTTTCTATAAAAGGGAGATAACGCATCTGTCCAACTTCCATTTATGAACTGTGTTGCGCTTCAACTGTCATGCACAACAATGAATTTTAACCTGACTAACTCTTTAATGTCGCTTGCAAGACATGGGCTTTGTCAAGTTGCGACGACAGTCCACCGCTGTGATATATCGCACCTTGCGGAAAAATTTTACACTTTAGTTCAAAAGGTGTACTGTCTTGTTCCCTTATTGCATCAGGCTTGTAGAAGAAATAGGGCTAGGGGTGGGACAAAGGGATGGTCAAGGATAGGCAGAAGAACGAGGAAATGTTTGCCCTCGGGTGTAAAAGACACGACCAAATACGCGAGAAAGAGTAGAAAGATTTGGAAGGAAAAGAGAAAATAAGGAGAAAAGGACTAGTGTTGAAGTAAGTGAGTTAGGAAAGCTCAAGGGACAGGTGAGTCCCACTTGGGTGGGCGAGAAAAGGCTTAGGACACGAGGGAGGTGGTCAGGGAACACGAGTAAAAAACAAGTGAACACGAGAAGAAGAGTAGAAAGACTTGGAAGGAAGAGTGGAAATAAATAGAAAAGACTGGTGTTGAAGTAAATTACTTAAGAAAATTTAAGTGACGTGGTGAGTCCCACGCGGAACGGCAAGGAAAAAAAGGCTTAGGACACGAGGGTGGAAGGAATAGGGCTACTGGTCGGACAAAGGGATAGTGGAAAAGAGAAGAACGATGAGAAGAAATGCGAGCGCTAGAAAACACAGTGAGCACGCGAAGAGTAGGAAGATTTGGAAGGAAAAGAGAAAATAGTGAGGGAAGACTAGATTTAAAGTGAGTGAGATCGGAAAAAGGCGAAATCAGGAGACGCGAACCACGTGGGCGGGCGGCGAAAGGCCTAAGTGGCACAAGCTTACTTTTGCGGCCGTCGGTCCAGGCTCCTGAACAGGCACGAGGATAACCACACCAGGTAGTTGGTATGGTGGAAGGGCCGAGGAACACTTGGTTAGGAGCGGTAATCCAAAACACAGGGCTCCAGCGCACAGGGCACACACGATCACGGTAGGCACAGGATGGCGGAGGGCCGCAAGGGCCAGCGGCACACGCCGCGGCCTCGAGGCGCGCACGAACTCGACGGAGCGAGCGCCGCGCGCGACCGACCGCGTTGACTGCTAGGGCGAGACTGGCAGCGAAAACGAGGCAGCAAGGAACAGAGAAGCGAGCGACGCAGGTCCACTCCGTTCGAAGGCTCCGGGGAGACTGGAAAATCGCACGCGCAGTCCGTGCGGCGCCAAACGCGACCGCATCGCGATAGGTCATCGGTCGTATGACGTTTACGAAGAAGAGCTAATCAGAAGGCCGAAAATTTTGTTTATTTTTTTGTGCTCCTCGTTGCACTGCCCTCTCCCCCTGATTCACGCCGAAGGAACAGTCTTTTCGGAATACACCGAGTACCCGTCGAAATTGACCAAAGGGTGACCGTCAAAGTGACGGCTAGTTTTTACAGTGCAACTGTAAGAAAAGCGCATAACACTAGGACGGCTGATAAGCTCTGTTTACATAAACGCGAGAGCAGCGCATCATGTCAACTTTCTCGTGCATCCCACTCATGTAAACAGGGAAAATGCGCCAGGAAAATGCATTAATCCCACAGGCAGGGCGCAGATCGGCAAGTGCAAGTCCTGTGCTGGGCTGAATAGAAACAGGTGCTCGTAGGGCGCCTAGATGTGCGTGCGCTTCTCTCCGCTCTCCCCTCCCACACATCGAGACACCCTAGTTTCGGGGCCCCCTCTTCCGCCCTGGGCGCCTACACAATACCCTCTCGGAAGGAAAACAAAGCAGACCACGCTCAAGTTGTGACCGGCTGCCCCCCCCTACTTCCGCGTGGCGTATTCTTACATGCGAGCATGGCGTCTCCCCTCCGCGAGGAAATTTCGGGAAAAGAAAATCACCAACTAGCCCCGCCACTGGGAATTACGATGCGCTACTGCGGTATTTATGTAAACGCGGAGCTCTTCTTAGAGAGCCTTTCGTTCTCGCCCAACTAATTCTTCTTCAAGCTACAGGAGGGATAATGCCCGATTAATCTCCATATTTCAGAAAAACCTTTCCAACATAGCTTCGCGACTTGGGAACGGGGATCAAGACTTTTCATTTTTGTTTATCTAACCCACCCTTTTTTTCCGCTCCTAGACTGCTCTCAATGTCGTAGGCAGCGTCGCGCTGCCTACGACACGAGGTCGAGCTGCCTATTGCAGGAAGCGATTGTAGAACTGGTGAGATACTGCCAGCTTCGAAATATGGCTGAGCCAACGCAGGGAAAACGTCCGAGAAACTGGTCCAATACTGCCAACTTCTAGAAATGGCTTAGCCAAGGCGGGGAAAACGCCCGAGAAACTGGTCAAATACTGCCAACTTATAAAAATGGCTGAGCCAAGAGAGGGAAAACGCCCGAGAAACTGGTCCATTACTGCCAACTTTTGAAAATGGCTGAGCCAAGGGGGGGAGAACATTGGCAACGCGGGGCCTTCATAGGACCGTTGTTTGCCAACTCAATTCCTACATTGGACCACTGTCATGTGCTGCTTGGGCCTTTTTCGCTTTCCCTCTGACGATGAACAGCAATAGAAGTGGATACGCGCCATCCCCCGAAAACAAGTTGGTGGTTCTTTCGATTTGCCGAACGTGAGTGTTTTTGAGGGACATTTGGATCCTGCGGACATCGTTCGGCCCGACGAGTTCTTAGGGAATGGTGATGTGTCACTGCGCCGTGAGCAAGCCATGCTGAAGCTTGACGCTGATAATAGAATACTCGAAGGAATCCAACAATACTTAACCCAGCTCAAACAACGCTCTCGGTCATTAACAGAGCGATGCTGTATCGCATCCGATGCGTCCAAGGCAGTGGACACTTCTGATTACTCGCGTCCGACTAGGTGCGGCTAACACAGTGTCAACACAGATTGGTCGCTAGTGTCAACGGGTCAAATGCTTGAAATGCTAAAGAAGGCAGTGGTTCGAATGACACCTGTCGTGCGCGTCAGTAGAGGAATCCCGCTTACGAATGTTGCGAGGGCTGTGCTTATGTGTGTCCTTCGTTCCAGTTTCTTGTGCAGCACACATGCAAGGTGCGTGTGTGCGCGGCTGGTTTTCCCCGAGCCCCGAAGATGGACGGACGGAGCCCTACATGTTTATGCGCCATGTGTACGTGTGTGTGCGTGCGTTCGTTTCTTACACTCAGCGGCTGAACTGTGAAAACTGACAGCAGAACAAAGAGACGAGTCACGGACGCTACCGAGGATAGGGTTGGTCAGCGAGCTTAGTGAAGTATCGAGGCACCTTCGAGGAGCTGAGTACTCTGCAGACGGAAAACACGTCTTTTGAGCGGAGGGAAGCGCTACTGACCCGAGATAAGATTCTAGAACCATATAAGCTGGCTGGGTAAAACGATTTAAAGAAAGCAGGAACGGATTCAAGATGCTTAGGGCAAATGTTTAGAGGCACGCGACGCTGGGAACTACATCACATCACTTATAGCGGAGTGATTTGGGAACGATGATAGGGTAATCTCCCCAAATGGAGAATCAACACAGGACAGCACAAGAGTGAACAGCTTAGAACTGACTAGTCTTAACTAGAAAAGTGCGGAAGCCAATATTCCGAAATCCACCTGCGCAGGGGTCGACGAAATTCCAACCAAGGTGATTAATGAACTTGGCCCAAGAAGCAAGAATACGCTGATAAAAGCATTGGAGAAAGTCAAAACAAATAAGCAAACTCCACACAGCTGGAGACACAGTTAAATGAATTTGATTTTTAAGGGAAAAAGAGATAGGATGAACATAAAATCCCTCCGACCTATTACGACATCTGTTATATACAGGCTGCAATGCTGGCGGTGAAACTGAAAATCCAGTTACTGGTAGAAAGTAATAGGATACTCGGACGATATTGTACTGTAAGCCGATAACTAGAAAGATTTGCAAACTCTAGTTAATTGTTGTGGGGACGAGGAGGCGCCCTATGCTTCCGCTCTAGCGCAACTCAGTCAGGTGTGATGATTTTCAACGATACAACTCATCAGGTGCTTATAATACAAGGCCACGAAATACCCACAGTGGCCGAGTACAAATATCTCGGGATATGGTTAAACGAAGGGCAGAATACAAGAAAAAGCACGAACAGCCTCTCAGGGCAAAAGGACGAAGTGATGCCAGGATAATGAAACGTATAGCAGCATGGGGGTACAACAAATATGAAGTACTGAGATGTATTTGGAAAGGGACAATGGTGCCGGGGCTTACATTCGGGAATGCGGTTTTGTGCTTAAGGGCAGAAGTTGAGTCGAGATTAGAAGTAAATCTAAGATCTGTTGGAACATTAGCCATAGGCGCCGACGGCAAAGCCACAACCGAGGCGGAGCGAATGATATTGGTTGGGCGCCATTCGAAGCACGGGAAGGTCAGAGCAAAATACTATATGACGAACGCCTGAGGAAATAGGACGATAACAGGTGGGCAGCTAAGGTATTCAATATATATACACCGATACAGAAAGTGCGTTGACTCACAATGGGCGAAAAGAACTTGGAAACTAACGCATAAGTATGCCGAACACGAGGGCGGAGAAAGAAAGAGCATTAAATGCTTTAGGAAATCCCCCTAGGTGGAGTATATTTGTAATAAGGGAGTAATCACTCATTGAAATCCACCCGAGCGCAACCACACGCCTACAAAGGGAAGCTATACAGCTTTCTCAGGAACTTTGTAGGTAAAGAAAAGGGAATAAAGAAAAATTTGCGTTGTTCCATGGTTGGAAGCCGGGACCACCGCTTCAACTTAGTAGTCGCTCTACCAATTGATCTAATCGTGGCGGCAAGCTTATATCAAGCTTTCCTTTGTAGCTGTATCGCTGCGCTCGGGTGGATGTCGATGAGTAACTGGTCCCTCATTAAATAGCATTAAACGACAGGTTATAAACGTGGAAGGTAAAAATTGTATTAATTCAATGGAAAAGGAGCACAGTGTAGAACTATATCGATAAAGGAAAAGGCAGCTCAGGAAGGAATCGTTCTATGGTAGCTCAAGAGGCAGTGCTCTTTGAAGTTAGGTCAGTGTGTCTTAGAATGGGCAGTTACAAAAAGAAGTTTAATGAAGAAGATGACACATGTGGTGTGTGCGGTAGATCTGTAGAAACCATTGAACGCCTCAAACTCAAATGTGATGGCATCCATCCGAATGTCGATGCAAGCACATTGACTCTTCCGGAGGCCCTAGGGTTTTGAGATACGAATGGTCCTGTAGAAAAATCCGCGGTGGAAGTTAGCAAAAAGCCATTGGAAGATTGGTGGCTCAAAAGCATAGATGGGACATAGGGTTACCCTTACAAAAATGGTTGTCAACATTCTTTAGAATTTGTATTAACATTCTATTGACTCTCTCAACACTGTACCAACTTTTACATTCTATGAAGCAATGTTCATACAAAGTTGGTACAAAGTTACTGCTTTGTATTTACTCCTGTCAATAGAAAGTTACTAGAAGCTATGTTTACATTCTATGCACACTTGTTAATACAAAGTTGATAGAAGTTACTTCTTTGTATGTACTCCTGTCAATAAAAAGTTACTAGAAGATATCAAAGCATTTTGACATATCAAGAGAAATGAATGACGAAAGTGCATACTGTTTAACACAATTAAAACTGCCTTGTTCACATAACCATGATGATTTTACCCCAGTGCATGGTGAAATTCACTGCAGCTAGCTGTAAATATTACCCAAGTTGAAGAACAATTAAAAAAACCTGCAGCTTCAGTCTTATAGCAGGCATTGAACAAATTAGCATATCAACAAATTGATTAAATTATAAGAGCAAAAGTTTTTTTCATCGACATTTGTTAATACAAAGTCGGTAGATCTTTCTTTACTTCTCTGTATGTACTTTTGTTAAGAAAAAGTAACTAAGCATTCTTAAAAGTAACTAAGCATTAAGCATTTTAACACAGCACAAAGAGGTGTCAAAATGAAAAAATATATGAATTTTCATCTAGACAAAAAACTGTTTACATAACAAAGTTAAACGGTGAAACATGTATTACCGCAGAGGAATCGAGTTATACCATCTGATTTTAGTTATTCGAGAAAGCATTTGACTCAGTGGAAAACTTAACTGTCATGCAGGCATTGCGGAATGAGGGTACAGAAGAGTGTTATGTGCAAATATTGGAAGATACCTATGATGTCTGCACAGCTACCATATTCCTTCATAAAGTCCGCAATAAAATTCTAATAAGGAAGCGTGTCAGGCAGGGAGACATAATCTCGCCAATGCTGCTCACCGCCTATATTCCGAGGCATAAATTGGGAACAGTTGGCGATAAGAGTTAATGGAGAATACCTAAGTAATCTGCGATTCGCTCATGACATTGCCTTGCTAAGTCCCTCAGGACATGAAATGCAAAGCATGATCAATGAGTTGGACAGGTAGAGCAGAGCGGTGGGTCTAAAAATTAGCATGCAGAAAACCAAATTAATGTTCAACAGTCTTGCAAGCGAACAGCAGCTTGCAATTGGTAGCGAGGTGCTGGAAGTTGTAAGGAAATATGTCTACTTATGGCAGGTAGTGACTGCTGATACAGATCATGAGAGGGAAATAAGAAGAGTAAGAAGGGGCGGAGCGCATATCGCAGGTTCTATCAGATCATGAATGGCACTTTACCGATATCCCTCAAGAGAAAAGTATACAACAGCTGTCTCTTACCGATACTCACCTATGGGTCAGAAACTGGGAGGCTAACGAAAAGGGTTCAGCTTAAGTTAAGGACAACGCAGCGAGCTATGGAAAGAATTATGGTAGGCGTAACGTTAAAAGATCGAAAGCGGGCATAGTGAATAAGGGCACAAACGTGGGTTAATGACATCCTAGTCGAAATCAAGAGGAAGAAATGGGCTTGGGCAGGGCATTTAATGAGAAGGCAAGATAACCCCTGGTCCTTAACGGTGATGGAGTGGATTCCAAGAGAAGGCAAGCTTTGCAGGGGGGGGGGGGGGGGCAGAAAATTAGGTGGGTGAATGAGAGGATGAGGTTTCTAAGGTCGCAATTGGCAAAAGAAAGGGTTAATTGGAGAGACATGGGAGAGGCCTTTGCCTTGCAGTGGCCATAGTCAGGCTGACGATGATGATGCAACCTTTTATGGAAGACTTCTCATTTTCATTTGACTGAAGCCTTTTTTGTCATTTATTTTTATTTTTGAGTTGGCAGGGTAGGTGTGGCTCGCAAGATATTTTTAAAAAAAGCATCAAATGAGAGCACCGTATTTGTGTTAATGTGTTTTTGCTCTTGTCATTTTCAGGTTGACATTGGCGAGGGAGTGCAAGTTGATGAGGGAACGTTGGCCCGAATCAAGGCTGACGCAAGGGGCTCAGGGTCAAAATTTGCCAGATCACTGCTGCGCGTACTCTTTACACCAGAAGAATATATTGGAAAATCTTTGTTCGGGAGAAAGTCTAACGCCCACAAAGACGTTCAGTTGAAAGAGGCACTTGACCCGTTGAGGGTCAACGCCATCATAGGTATGCATTCAGGTTTCTTTTTATTGTTTTCTATTGACACGTAGGTGCCGCCAGTGTGAAAGGAACACATTACCCATATTAGAGCAATAGTTACTCCATAAATGTGATTAAAAAGTCCACTTTTTATTTGTTTTAAAGTGTTTTGTGAGGGGATAATGCTCATGTGAAGTTTTCAAATTAGGTGCACAGGCAACAACCCCGATTTCATTGTTGTGTCTTAACTGACCATTCTCATTACCATTGGAGCTGCCTGTGCCTAGCATATAAAGGATGACAGAAGTACAGGAAGCTATTACTTGGTATCAAAAAACGTTTAGTTCCGACTTTCAACAAAAATTTTTATTGCTTGGCTGCGTAAATAGGTATGGCTTCAAACAACAAAAAAAATCAGGAATAACATTGGAGCATATATGCGCAATTAATCTGATGGTGATGACAACAGCAGTGTCTAAAAATCCAAGTTCCTTTTGTTAACGCATGCAACCTTTAGCCATGTGATTTATGTGGCTTCAGTAATTTTCTGCATTACCTTATTGCTGTTTTTTCTTGTCACTTTTGTTTATGTGAAGTAGAGATTGGATTAACTCTCCTAGTCTGTGCAGTGCATACTGATGTGCCCTTTCACCACTTGCGTTTTGTGGTGTTCTTTCAGAGGTTTGTTTAAGCATCTTTTTCTGTGGCACACATATTGCTTGCTGCATGACTGTGCGGTGATGTGCACAGTGCCTCATTCAGATACTATCACAAAATGATCGTCATAGTTTATGGTACCCTCTCGTGCAATGTACTCAGCATTGCTTTTTACAGGTCTTGTCTAGCTTTCTGGGGGCTGAGAATAATACTTTAATGCGTACTCGATTTCCTATTATTTTGAGTCTATGTGCAAGGGGTTAATAATAGGGAACTGCAATTATGTTTTCCCTTTTCTCTTCATCGTTATGGCCAAATCTTGCTGTTGGTTTGGCTTGTTCTCTACAACTTATTAGAACTCTTGACGCTACAGACAAGTACTGTTTGGGATATATCCTGCCTTCAAAAGGTGTTTGATTTGGTGGCTGAAACCACCTTGCGTGGAGTGCATGCAGGATTTCTTTAGTCTGCTGTTGTAGCACAACCAAGCGGTGGCAGGTTTAACTAGCTAGATACCTAAATTTTTATGGACTTTTAGCATATGTTTACCACCCTGTTTGCCTTTTAAGTCGCTATTCTTTGCCCTCTTTATTGATTATCTTAAAACAGTATGCAACTATCAATTGTTTCACTTTGAGGGATTATTTGGCCATTCTAGGGAGGTAAAAATGACATCATTAGAAAGGTTGATTCTAAATGCGTATATTATAGTACAGTCAGCTGTTAAATATAAACACGCAGCTATGATGCTTGTCAAAGGCAAAAACCCACATCCCGCCACGTTAAACATATCACATGCGGTCCGCGCTTTTATAAGCTGCTCACTTTCCTCTTCAAGATTTCACATAAAGCATGTGTTATAGCAGGGTATTCATAGCTTTCATTTCATTGACGGATTATTTGGTCACCTGGACTGTTCTAGACTGACTGTCTTGTCAAGAAGTTAAAAGAGAATCTGGCTTGATTTACTCTTTATCCAACCGTGTCGCACGGTGTGTGCCAATGCACATAAAAAGTTTCTTTTAATGGTTTGGTATGTGGCGCATGGACACTTAATTCATGTTACAAAGAAATGAGTTCTGTGTTGTACAGAAAGGTGCACATGAACAGTGTGTGTGCGTGCACCACGAGCCCCTTTTTTCCCTTTCCTTGTCTGCTTATATATAATGAGGTGAGATTTTATATTCATATGAAAAAGCCAAGTGCATCTGATATTGACTACTGGCAATGACACTTCCTCCTAAAGATGCATGAGGACCTTGCATAAAGCTTATAAAATCGCTAGCTTCTGTGTGTAATCACATATTCTTTTCTTCTAGGGTACACAATCAGAAATTTTGAAGTGAGTTCCTTGCACGTGAAAAACACGCTGTCACCATTGCTAGCAAGAGGATTTTGAAGGAGCAGAAGCTTCTGCGTGTGCTGAAGGCAGTATACTCATTTTCCGGCACGTATGCACGTCGTCAAAAGTTTTGATGAGTGTCAAGAACTAGTCATTTTAGAAAAATTTAAGGACAATGAGGTACCAACGGCTTGTGCAATAAACAAATGTACTCATATAGATTTCGCTTCTATCATTTTTTAAACTAGTCTGTAGTACACTGTTCACAAAATGATTTTGAAGCGTTGAAAGAATGTTGATAAAGATATTTCATACAGGGTTGATGAGTTGATGGTAGGAGTTAAAAACACTATGAACGTCATTGCTTTCAGTATTGGTGGCCAGTAGTGTGCAGAAGACTGTTGATAGATTGTTGATGGACCACCATTAAGTCATCGGTAGGAAGTGTTAAAAACTGTTGATAAGTGGATGAATAGGCGGTATAAAGACATCTTACGTACCTGAGTCTTTTGAATATCGGTGGCCATTTATCGGAAGACTGTTGCTAGGCTGTTGAGAAGTGGTCGATATGAAGTATGTAAACTGTGAATAAGTGGATGATAGGAGGTATAAAGACTTTTTACATACTTGAGTCTTTTGGATATCGGTGGCCAATTGTCGGAAGATGGTTCATAGGCCGTTACTACGAAGTATACAGACATTTAAAAGACTTTCTATTCAATGTTACTAGGTTCTATCAACTTTTGTCCGAAGACTTTCTAAAGAATGTTACTAGAAATTTTTGTAAGAGTTAGAAGCGTAGGAAATCGTATTAAAAGAAAATGACTAATTTTAATAACGATTTACAACACAGTTGAACACAAATAAAAAAAACCAGCATGGTGGCAACTGTCACCTCCCCCTGTTTCAAAGGGGACGCTTCCATCTTCTATCCATCCATCCATCCGAAAACGCATGCAACAGGTCCGCGGGGCAGCTCAAGCCAGTGAAGCCTTGGAATAAGGACCATAAGCTCGCACAACTCCACTTCAATTTAATAATGTTTTTTTCCTCCTCCTCTTCCTCCTTGCGCTCTTTGGTGCTTACACTTCGGCGCCGCTGCCGGATGCGTATGTTTCCTTTCCGTCCAAACAGCGACGTCCAAACAGCACGGCGGACAAAACAGCACAGCGACAAAACAGTACAGGGGAAGAACAGCATGGTGACAAAACAAAGCCAGGAAGAATTAGCACGACAACAAAACAGCATAGCGGAGTATGGCGGAGCGCTGCTGGAGGGGTGAACTATCACTGCCATGTTTAAAAAAAATTTATTTACATATGTGCACATGACAAGGTTACCGGATACATTGTCATTCACAAGAACACATGACACTAAGCATGTAAGGCGAGCCAATAAAGAGGTACCATAAACATCTATAAGTAACTAACAGGAATTGCTCGTGGGCGATGTAAAACAGGATAGCATACCTGCTGACAAAAAGAGTGAAAAGGCAATAATTTGACATTGTAACACTGAAAAGGAGACCTTAGCGCCAGTTTGGCCTAAAAACCAGGACAACACGGCCGTTGTTTACAGAAATGAATAACCGCTGGTTTATTAAAGTAACAGTGCAGGCTCACTCCTTGAGGAACAGCGTTGCTTAAATGGTGCATATGGAAGAACTAGTGGTTATGTAGTCCTTGCTTGCTTGGCTTCAGTGATCTATTCTCTTTCTGTATTATATAAGAAGAATCTGGGCAACCGAGAGGTAAAATGGCCCGGGCATGCGTTCTGCGGTCAAATGTCCCGTGTAGTTTAGCTCTTCTTGTTTTCTAGCTATGTTTGCTTTCCTTTGGCTGATTTAGATGCATTACGTGTATCCACACGCAGCCGCTTCCTTTTTCGACTGCATGCAAGGCGTCTAGCGCTTGATTTCGTTCTTCTACGTGTCATAACCTTCGCCCGCTCTTCATCGGCCCTAGTAGTAGTAGTTGAGGTTTATTTAAAAGTAATAATAAAAGGAAGCAAAAGATTTTTGGAAGGCCAGGCATCTGCCATCACTACGGGAAGCGCCTGATCTGGGGAGCGGAAATAAAGGGATAGCAGGCAGACTAGAGACATGACACGAAAGAGGGGAAGGGAAAGGCAGAAATGATAGGATGGGGAGATGTACAATACACAAGTAATTTAACTACACTATGAGCGGCCGCAGCTAGCATTCACGGCGATGACAACTGACAAAGCATAGCGAGAGAGGCTGCCAGTTAGTACAGAGAACAAGGCGAGTGAGAGGCTGCTACGATGGCAGAGTGATCCAAGGCATCGAAAAGCCTAGCGCGTCTCTGGTTTAAATTCCTATTGATGTATTTTTCTTCTGGTTGGTACAGTTCTGACGCAGGAGTTCTGAAATTCGGAAGCATCATCATGGCACCTAACGGCTGCAACTAAGAAAATAAAAGACGAAAAAAGTGCGTAAGGCCGCCATGGTGACTCATTGGTTATGGCACTCGGCTGCTGATACGAAAGACGGGGATTAGATTCCGGCCAGGGTGGTCGAATTCCAATGGAGGCGAAATTCTAGAGGCCCATGTACTGTGCGATGTCAGTGCACCATAAAGAACCCCAGGTGGTCGAAATATCCGAAGCCCTTCACAACGGCGTCCCTCATAGCCTGAGTCGCTTCGGGATGTTAAACCCCCATAAACAAAAAACAAAACAAAGTGTGTGAAGGACAATAGACATCTTATTTTAGTTTCATGCGATAGAATTCCGATGTCGAACCGAACTTCGTTTTATTGAAGCGATCGCCACTACACGAATTAAATTTATTCGTTTTGGGTCACAAAACACAGAACGGTTGCAGATAGCCTAAGGTATGGTTGATTATTGAAGCTTTCGGCAGCCTAACATGCGAAATAAGCAGAAAATAGAAAAACTAACGTAAGTTACACCCGAACTACTTACAATGAAATTGGAATCTAGCTAGCTTGCGCGCTGTTTTTCTCGCCCTCGTGATGAGTGCATATGAGCGCTGCCTTACTTGCTTTAAAAACACGGGTCCCTAGGGTGCTGAAGAATGCAGCACTTATTTTACTGGACTTGGGGAGTGTAGCTGCTGTTGCCGCGGGGTTTTATTACGCTGGCCGTATATTGCTCCAGTAGATTAAGAAGCAACGCACACGTATTTGCACAAGCACTCAAAGTACTATCTCAGATGTACGTTTTTAATCAAATAAAAATTAAGAGGCAATAAACATCCTGTGAAATGAAATTCCCTGCACTTATTCTGCATCTCTGCTTCAGTAGACTCCCACTTGTGTTTGTTAGGTTAGATGTGTGTTTTTTGGGCGCTTCTTGTGGTCACATTTGTCGAAAATTTGTTTTAATAAAATTGGCTTCTGAGCGATAAAAGTTGTTTTGGCGAAATGTTGCTAAAATTGATGTTTTGAGTCAATTTTCTTCTAAGTAAAAAAAAATAGCTTTAATGTGAAATTACACTCAACAAATGCACGCTGGTTGCATGAATTTTCAGGTCAGCTGTGCATCCCATTTCGTAAAGTAAAGTAACCGCCGGTCAGCCTCAGACAAAAACCGCTGCCGGCGTACTTGTTAAACAGCAAACAACCTGAAAATGTCGCTCAAGCAATCCTGCTATCGGTAAAAGTAAGCATCACGTACTGAATATATTCAGTGCATTAAGGCATTGCAGCTCGCTCCAAACATAATTGCTGAAGATTCAATTGCCGACAGCGAGAGTTTTGAAGGATAAGCAATTTTGGTACACTCAGAGATCTAAGTCGGGCGCATTTGCCAGAATCCAGCATCGTGATGGTCAGCCCGCAGAACCGATGCTTCCAGTCCAACTTCTTCAGCGTTATTCATTCCATTACCAGCCAGAAAAAAAAGAGGATACTTAAGATCGCGAATATTAACCTACCCTGTTCCTAATTTAGTCAGTAAAATGAGCAGTCGCTAACTCCAAAGGTTGCTGCCGTATGTGTTGTGATGTACCGTTTTCGGCTACGGCTATGATAGTTCACCCTCCAGCCGCGCTACACCGTACTCCGATGTGCTGTTTTCCAGTCGTGCTCTTTTTTTCCTGTGCTGCTCTGTCACCATACTGTTTTTTCTGTTGATTTCTTGGCAGTGGATGAATCAGTTTAAAAGGGCAACGAACAATTTACACATTACATGTTTAATTTTTTTCGTTTTAACCTCACGGAGTCAGCGTGAAAAACCGGGAGCCGCTCTTTGTCAAGAATGATAGCACAAGGCTCACACACGTCTTCTTACGGCATTAACTGTGCACATCGAGGGCCTTAAAAAGTCAAAAAATAAAAAAGAGAAAGAGAATAGAGGCACCAACAGTTAGAGGAAAGCAATGTTGCCGGTCTGCCGTGCCGCGTATGTACATACGAAGTGGAAACGCCCACACATGAAGTGTTGGGGAGGGGGCCCGTGGACAGGATCGGGGTAGCAAAAAGTGACGAGGGGAATTAGCAAAAGCAGGGAAGTGCGCGCCATTTGGAAACAACCGCGGAGCCTCTGGCCACGTCTTTTTTTTTTTTGTAGCGCAATGTCAAACCACAGCTAAGCACAAACACGCAGGTTAAGACCAATCAGTGTCGCTCCTCATTGCGACGTGCGGCGCTAAAACCAGGTGATGACCAGATGGGAAGTCTCGTTATACGGGAATCCAAAAAAAAAAGAATAATAGTGCAACGTCAGAGAGAAAAACAGGGTAATGAACATTTCATTGTGACAGGTCCGTTTATCCGGTTTGTCTGTTTGACATTCCACTCTAGTCTCTTTTTTACATTCTTACATAACGATCCATTCTATTTGGTCATGGTGTGTGAACCTCATCTCGTTCATCGGGTGCAACTATTTTTTACACACGCTCTACGTGGAACCACAATAAGTTTTCTGAACCTGTGTGTCTGTGTTTCACTATTGTAAAGCGAGAACCCCAAAACACGGCCAGAAGCGCTGTGGACGCTCACAAATGGCGCGCACTTCTGTTCTCTCGCAAATTTCCCGCCCCCTTTTTATTTCCCACCCCCTTTTTAATTCAAACCTGTCGCGCACCCCCTTCCATTTCAGGTCAAGTGCGCGTGTGTGCACTACGTATGTACATGCTCGAATTCTTTGCCTGAATCTATCGAAAAGCTGAAACAGCTGATGTGATGCGCTCAAATTTCGCATTAGGAAGTAACGTAATCATCGGCCATTTTTCTTTTCCTTCTCGTTATCTTTTATTTTTCAGCCCTCTCTGTGCAGAGTTGAACGCTAAAAGGAGACGCGTGAAAGCCCTGAACTATCATTCTTGACCAAGGTCTGACCCGACTCAGTACTTCTTTACATATACTATAAACACGCTACAACAATATTTCAGAAGAGAGAAGAGTCATTTTAAGAGACCTTGTGGCCGCCGTACCGACCTTCATCAGAAAAAAGCGCGAAAGGGCTAGCAGTGCCAAATATATTGCCGGTGATATCTGTATCAAAGTGTTAACAGGGTGCAATCTTAGACGGTGTGAACTGGAACCTTAGCGGTATTCGCATTGCAAATTGTGCAGTACGTCACTAAAATAAAAGAGCATATGCAGCCCCAAGAAGGTACCTGGGTAAATCGCAAAATAAATTAAATGGCGCAAGCAAGCAGCGATTACATATAGGGAATGCCGGTCAGCAAAAGTTTGCTGACCGTTGTTTAGAATGCGGAGCGTTAAAAAGTAACGAAGCAATGCCACGTGTCGAAATTCAAACGTGGCACAGCGCGATGTGTCGCATGTAGTAATATAAAAAAAGTCGGCCGAGACAGTTAAGAAGGCTCACCCGTGACAAGGTGTGAGCCCGCCCGCTCACTTTGTGAACGCAGTCGCCACGCGGCATCATGTCACCCGATACCGCGCAGCTGGCAGTTCTACCTCTACATGGCTCTACGAAGGCGCCGCCGTGACGCCGCCGCGAACCTCCTAATCTGCGCGGTAACTTCGTGACAGCAGGTCCCGCCGTACCGAGGCCAGCGCTTCGCCTTAAGGGCATGACGCGGTAGCTAATGGATTGATTCCCATATATGCAGACTTGGTTATTCTCCACTTAAAATTCGTAGATCCATGGGAGTACTCTTACCGCTCCGGGCGCAGTGGTGCAGCAGTTAAGCGGTGCGCCAGTGCCCTGGGATGGCAGGTGCTGCCACCGGTGAGAGTTGTGTGATCCAAGTAGCTCGGCTCGAGCAACCTCGCGCGTTCTAATCATTAATTTAACCGCCCCCTGCCAGGTTGCATGAGGAAGCCATCTTTTATGGGTACCATCGGGTGTCAACACACACACACACACACACACACACACACACACACACACACACACACACACACACACACACACACACACATGCACACACACACACATGCACACACACACACATGCACACACACACACATGCACACACACACACATGCACACACGCACACATGCACATACACACAGACATGCATGCACACATACAGACATATGCACACACAAGCACGCGCGCACGCACACACACATGCACGCACACGTGCGCACACACACAGGCACGCGCACACACACACACACACACATGCACACACATCCACATGCACGCACGCACACACATATGCACGCACACGTGCGCACACACACACAGGCACGCGCACAGACACACATGCACGCACGCATACATACACACGCAGATGGGTTTTCGTTCGTAGGTGCAAGTAAGGCTAACGCCTTAAAAATCCATATAAGAAGAGGATGTCGTAAAGTTGTGGGAAAATGCGGTAAGATTTCAACGAAACAAAGAAATAGAAATTCAAATATGTGTTACAGAAACTGTTATGGTACTGTAGCGAAGCGTGCTCCTGTGCCGAGACGAGAGCTCCGCCGTATCGAAGAAGGAAACCAGCAGGCGTCGATAAGATGCATTGATCAACTTGATTTATTAAGGTAGATGCGAATCATTGGCTAAACTTATAAACTGATACAAAACATCTCAGGTCACATAGCAAAACAGTCAGTCATACCCAGGGGCGTGCAAAATCTTTGCAGCGGAGGCACCTAGCAACTCTCTCGAGCCCCCATGGCGTTGAAAAACCCGCTCTTAAATAGACTTCACCAGCATTCCGGCGACCCTTTTTTCCGACCAGTCAAACAAGGCGTTACCGGAGCCAACCAGACGAGCTCCGACATTATTCTGAGAACCTTTTTGAGACTAATTAGACTAATCAGGAAAGCCGTTACCGGAACCAATCAGAACTTATGCTTTCAAGGCATGCCGACAGCAAACACGTACACATTCTCGAACTAAAATACAGAAAAACCCCAAGCGTGCTCCAGCTCGCACCATTATGCAAATAGGGACGAGTGCGCACGCATTTGGGCATACGTTTTCTGTGCGAACCATGCGACGACGTACACCGACTACCCAAACGCATATCGCGGACGCGGGCCAGAGAGACCCTGCAAGCAAGACCCGGGAATGGCGCCAGAACACGGCCGGGGATCCACAGCAAAGCACCGAATCCGTAACCCGATCCGACCGCACGTAGCGAATGGAAGTGAGGGACGCACGCGGGGCGCTCAACAGGTAAGCTGTGCCTTCTTTGAAACAAGTAAGCTGCGACGAAAAGGGATGGCACCAAGGAAGCGCTCTCTGCTGGTCGGCTTCCGGATCCTGCAATATATATATATATATATATATATATATATATATATATATATATATATATCTATATTACGATGAAAAAACTTGCTCGACTGCTAACAACATAAGTAAAGAGTTGAAGTACACTTCTTAAAGAAACATTTATTTACCGACGGTTTCGGACGGTGGACCGTCCTTCATCAGGGTTTCGGACGGTTTCGGACGGTCCACCGTCCGAAACCGTCGGTAAATAAATGTTTCTTTAAGAAGTGTACTTCAACTCTTTACTTATATATATATATATATATATATATATATATATATATATATATATATATATATATATATATATATATATATATATATATATATATATATGTATATGAAAGAAGCCAACAGCCACAGAAACCAAGGGGCACAGGGGATTTTTTTTTAATTCATTTATTTATTTTTGTGGTGTTGATCAATTTAGAATATTACTGAACATGTCATCGCTTAAAGCTAATTGATTAGAAAAGCAGAAGAAAAAACAACCACTGCCGCCGGTGTATATAGCAAACAAGGGAAGGGGAATGAGGGGCTCGTTATAAATATGAGAAGCCAACAGCCACAGAAACCAAGGAGCACAGGGGATTTTTTAAATTTTTTTTTGTGGTGTTGATCAGGTACGAATATTACTGAATATATTGTCGCTCAAAGCCAATTGATTAGAAAAGCAGAAGAAAAAACAACCACATGCCGTCGGTGGGATCCGAACCCACGACCTCCGAATTACGCGTCCGGTGCTCTACCTCTGAGCTACGGCGACTTTTTTTTTTTTTTCTTTATTGCCTTCGAGAAAACAACACAAAAATTACATAAACCAAACTTTGAAAACCAGCAACCTGCCAGATCTTCCTGGCAGGCCATGTCAAGTTTAAAATTCTCTCAACAGAGTCAAATTTTCCATCCTGGGTAGCCAATCGGGTACACAAGCTTGCAGTTTCATCACTTCAACAAATCTACGTACATTTTCCCGAAAATACATGCGGGCTGGTCTCGCGTCAGAATCGCAGTAATACCCCGCCATTCTGGAGCGCCATATACTATGGAGGCCCCAGAGCATTACCTGATCAAACGGGAACCCGTCCTGGTTTTCAATTGCCAAATATCTGATACCGTAGGGATGAAGCGGGAGCTCTTTTTTAATTGTTCGTTGCAAAACGTCCCAAAAAAACACCCCCTCCCAACAGTGAAGAAACACATGGTCTATTGTTTCGGGACACTTGCAGATTAGGCAATGCGAACCCCACGGTAGGAATAAACCCCTTCCCTCTAAAAACCTTTTAACTGATAGTGTTTCTGTATGTAACTTGAAGAAGAAAGTTTTGGTTCCTGGGTGTACTTGCATTCTTTTTACTCTTTTCAGAACATCCCCTCCGTGGCCTCCATCGTACAAAGCTCTGTACATTGGCACTGGAAAAACAACATCACACAGATCTGCGTATAGCTTTTTCCGCTTCACGTCACTTAAATATTCTCTCGAAAAACGCACAACAAGAAATTTAACGCTATCAGCAACTTCTCTGTAGTAACCTAAAGTTCTTGCGGAAAAATAATTTGTTCCCACAACAAAATCAGGAAAAACACCGGTCAACCTTAGTTGACACATAGTTCTCAAAAAAGGGTCACGCACACCTCGAAAAAAGAAAAACCTGTTTACAAGCTGGCGCAGGAACAGATGTCCTAGCCCAAGGCCACCATCTTTCACACGTCTAAACAAATTCGTCCGTCGGCACCGTTCCCAGGTCGATGACCAAACAAAAACAGCTAAAATGCGATGTATCTTCTGTACATTTGCCCGGGAACAGTGCAACACTTGCATGACGTACCACAGTTTGCTTAAAAAGAACAAATTACACACCGTCGCTCTCGCAAAGATTGACAAATGTGCCCCCTTCCATCTATCTGATTTTTCCCGTAGTTCGTTCACTTGTTCTTTCCAATATGCATCACTGTCCCGGTAGCAGTTTAGTGGCACTCCTAGGTATTTTGGGGGGATAGTTACCCAAGTCACATTTGCAAAAAGATCTGGGGTTGATGGCCAACCCCCATGCCAAAGTCCCTGGCACTTTGCCCAGTTCACTTTACTTCCGGTTGCCTTCCGGAAACTGTCAACTGACACAACAGCCTCCCGTATGCTCTGCTGATTCACAGCACACACCGCTAGGTCATCCGCGTACGCAAGCAACTTGACTTCAGCTGCCTGCAACCTAAAACCTTGAACAGCCTCGTTCTTAATAATGCTCAAACATAGTGTCTCTATGTAAATGGCAAACAAAAGGGGACTGAGGGGGCAGCCCTGGCGTACCGGACGTTGCACCCGAATGGGGGCCCCCAGACTCTTGTTTATAATTAATCTCGTAGTGCAGCCGCGGTACGCCATGGCCACACCCTCTCGAATTACGGAACCTACATTCACGTGGTCCAGAATACTGAGCAAAATTTCGTGGGCGACACAGTCAAATGCTTTTTCGAGGTCTAGTTGGAGGATGGCCACACATTCATTAGTCAGATCACAACACTCCAGAACCGATCTTGCCGTGTGTATGTTAGTCATAATTGATCTCCCCTTTATCCCGCACGTTTGATGAGGGCCGACAATATCCTGAATTACTGACTGCAGCCTCCTTGCTAGCACTTTCATTAATATTTTATAATCGACATTAGTCAAGGAAATTGGCCTGTAAGCTGTGACCTGCTGGAGCTTTTCCTCGTTATTTGTCTTGGGAATTAGAATAGTGTGAGATAACCCGTATGACAGCGGCAATCTGTTTATTTCGTAGGCTTCTTGGAACAACGCAGTCAATATTGGCGCTATTTCGTTCTTAAACCCCTTATAGAAAGCTGAACTTAGGCCGTCTGGCCCAGGCGACTTTCCCATATTTAAACTATCGATTGCTTTTTCGACCTCGAGTTCTGTGATTGGCATCTCTAATCTTTTCTTCATGTCCTCGTCTAGTCGTGGCATAGCCATAAGAAACTTTTCTTTGAACAAGTTTATGTCGACCTCCTGTTTGTTAAAAAGCTGCTGATAATATTGGAAGAAGCTTTGTCTGATATGATCGTCATCTGACGATAGCATGCCGCCCCATGCAATCTTATCAATATGATTTTTCTCTGCATGAGCCTTTTCCAATGCCAGTGCTCTTTTCGAGGGCGTCTCGCCCATGTTCCAGCTTTCCGCCCTTGCCCTTACTAACGCTCCTTGGTATCTGTCTTCTTCCATCAACGCAAGCTGTTCTTTTATTTTCCTAATATCTTCTATCCATTTGCCGGGTGCCTTACATTCTTGCTCATGTAGTTTTTCCAGCAAAGCCTTTAGCTGGGTTTCTTTAATTTTCTCCTGATACCGCAGGCAACTGGACCTATCAAAGGCCTTTATTTTAATCTGTTCTTTGCACATCTCCCATTGCTTCCAGATTTCGTACAATGTGCCCGGCCTTACTTTAATGAGTTCATTCAGTACAACCCGTCTAAAGGCTTCATCGCTGAGCAATTTGTTGTTAAATTTCCATAACTCCCAGCTAAATGCATTCCTTCGTTTTCTGGTGCCGAATACGCATTTCACTAAGCAGTGATCCGTGAATGTCATGGGCACAACTTGGTATTCATTGCATACGGGAATCAAATCCAGCGACACGTAAATTCTGTCAAGGCGCGCGTGGCTCGAACCTTGGAAGTGCGTGTACTGTACGGCACGCGCTCCCCCCAGGTATTCAGCCACATCTTCCATATTCCACTCGCTTGTTAACTGGCACAACACATCAGTACTCTTGTCTCTGAAGCCGCGTGTGCTGGTTTTGTCCCGAGCATTCAGTACGCAGTTGAAATCGCCCAGCATTACAACCTGCCTCTCCGTACTTAACTGCTGCATAACATTCTCAAAAAACACTGCTCTTTCCTCAACAATGTTAGGGGCATACACACAAATAATGCGCCACTCAGCATTGGAATATGCAAAATCGGCTACAACACACCGTCCTGACAGACATGAGTAGTGAGCCTGTACAATCAGTCCGGGCAGCTTTTTGACAAACAATACACACCCAGCCGATGTCCCTACCGCGTGGCTCACAATGGCGTAAAATCTAGCCGTGAAACGTTGCACCATGCTTCCGGTCTCTTCCTCCCCATCAACCTTTGTTTCTTGTACAGCAAGCACGTCGATATCATGGTCACTTAGCAGGCGGTGTACTTGGCTCTGCTTCTTTTTGGCTGCCAGTCCCCTGACATTTAACGTGGCTACACTCAAAGGGGTTTCAGGCGCCATTTCCATAAAGGGTGAATAGACCGAAAGCGTGGTGCTTACCTTCCTCGTCTAGCGCGCGGCTAGACGCCGTCGTTGGAACCGCCTCCGTCTGGTGCGAGCGGCTGAACTGGCAGCGGGGGCGCTTTGTCCGCTGCACGCCTCTCCGAAGAAAGGTTGGGCCGCGGACGTAGTGTGGACCGCCGGGGTTGGACTGTTTTTGCTGGCGGCTCGTCGACACCGGGGTCTGTTGCCTTGTCACCTTCGAGATCGGTCTGTGTGTGGGGTCGCTTGGCTGGGGCTGTGACGCTTGGGGAACGAGTACCGCTGGTGTCCGGGTGCTCCTCACCGTTATCCTGCTCCATGTCGTCTGCCGGCTGAGGTGACGTCTCTTCGTCTGACCTAGGGAGGTCAGGTGCAGCGTCACTCCTCCCCGCATCGCTGGCAGCTTTGATGTCTCGAGCGGAGTCTCCCGACGAGTCCGTCTCCCGTGCCTGCGTACGCTCTTCTCCGGTTCCCTTTGCCGCCTCCTCTGCCTCGACTACGTCCATAG
Organism: Amblyomma mixtum; assembly: GCF_055824585.1. Taxonomy (NCBI): domain Eukaryota; kingdom Metazoa; phylum Arthropoda; class Arachnida; order Ixodida; family Ixodidae; genus Amblyomma; species Amblyomma mixtum. Next base: position 105,401 of record NW_028317741.1, on the reverse strand, counting down.
TGAGCTCCGCCGACCGCTCCCTCGTTCCAGGTCCCGCGGCCGAAGCGTACGTGAGCACACAGTCAGCCTCCTCATGTCCGTAACGCCTACATTTTGAACACCGGGGCACCTTACATTCGCGGCGGACGTGTCCCGTGCCTCGACAGCGTAAGCACTGCATCGCCCGCCCAGGCACAACGACAAGGGCTAATTCCCCGGCGACTCGCAGCTGGTGCGGTAAGTCATCTACCTTGATGCCCGGCTTCAATTTCAGGAGCACCGTCCTCGTGGTGGACCCCTTCTCCTTGACGCCTTGAACTCGCCACCTCTCCCGGGTCACTTCGGTCACGTTCCCAAAAGCCGCAAAGGCCGTCCGGATGTCATCATCTGCAACGCCGTGCAACATCCAGTGGAGTCGCAGCTTCACTTGTTGGTCTTCGGGATCGATTATGAGGCAGCGGCGACCTTTAACTTCCAGTTCCTTGAACGCCGCCAGCTTCTTTGTTGCTTCTGTGCTGGTTAAGGTGACAGCCCACACATGGTTGATCTGATACGCCCCCAACGCCAAAACGTCGGGGAGCGCACCAACGTTGGCAAGGGCGTCGCGGAAATCCTCGACCCTGTATGGCCTAACCCGCACATCTCCGTGCAAAAAAAGCGTGTTAAAAACAACGCGTCCGGTGGGCAAAGTTGGCAGAATAATCTGATAGTCGCTATCTTCGTTGTCCTCGAGCCTGTTTCCGCGGCTGGAAAGGGCCGCTATCGCCGCTCCGCTGGAGCTCATGATCCTGCGTCCGTCACGCTCGGTGGCCGGAAGTAGAATGAGCTACGGCGACGGCTGTCAAACCTTCTGCTTTCGGGGGTATTTATGTTTACAAATAACCTAACCCTGAGAGCGTTCATCAGCGCCACCCACGTTCGTAAGCGGCAGACGTGGAACGTCCTGAGTTACCGCTGGTGTGACGTAGAAGCCATCGAACGGCGAGGGTGGAAGCTGTGTGAGAACCCTCTTATGCTTCCTATGGCGTCAAGGCTGCCAGAACCGAGGCCCTCGCTAAGCAATTTAACAAACAAGGGAAGGGGAATGAGGGGCTCGTTATAAATATGAGAGAAGCCAACAGCCACAGAAACCAAGGAGCACAGGGGATTTTTTTAATTATTTTTTTTAATTAAAAATTAGAAAATAATTTTAAAAAATCCCCTGTGCTCCTTGGTTTCTGTGGCTGTTGGCTTCTCTCATGTGTGTGTGTGTGTGTGTGTGTGTGTGTGTGTGTGTGTGCGTGTGCGTGTGTGTGCGTGTGCGTGCGTGTGCGTGTGTGTGTGTGTGTTTCCTTTAAATATAAATATGTTTCCTTTAACTAAGCGTATACTTCTCTCTCTCTCTCTCTATCTCTCTCTCTCTCTATATATATATATATATATATATATATATATATATACTTACAATGAATCGGTTTCGTCAATATAAGGGCACAGAACGAGCGAGGAGGTATAATCTCCGCCCTCGAAACAAACTTGAGAATGAGGGCAGGGGACCGTGTAATAGACAGCACGACAAGTCTCACACAGGCCGCGGCTGAACAACAACAACCAGAAAAACAAACGGGGAAGTTGAAATGAATTGTAAAGTAGTAGAAAAGAAGGGGTTTGAACAGCGCAGCGATCGAAGGGGCAAAAGAGCGTCAAGCCCAGCTCTCGGCGCACACGGAGGCCGCTACCGCGTGAGAAACGATAGAAACGAACGCCAACGAAGTTTCTGCAAAAAAAAGCACGATGTTTCGCAACCTTACTCGGTTTCTTCATAAAGTTGCGGCAGCGGGGGACCTGCATCTTGGCTTTCAAACACACATATAGTTGACCGCCAGGTCACTGAACCTAAACTGCAGATCTAGGAAGCGCGAATATTTCCCGGCATCTGCTGAACGCGCCATCAGTGAAGCAGCAGCCTTGTGCGCGTATTTGGCTTGGTTTCCAGTGTGCAATGATTGCGTCACTTTTCTGTGGTCACATGCCTCGCAGTACTAGGCCACTGCGCTTTACTCATACATCAGCTTTGTGCTGCTTCATCGTTTCCTTTAAATACTTTCTTGCCCCAACCTACGGCGCCGGGTAGTGAGAACAGGATTTTTTGTACACATTGCCTTGGGCCTTTTTTTTAGCATGACGCTCTTTCGGGGGAGCCAGGAGGAGTCCGGTGGTGGTAATTGTCTTCAGCATTGCTCGCACCCCTTCCTTTCCGAGAATACGAGCCCAGGTTGTGCTGGCACCTTTTACGCATGGAATGCATACGCGTCTTTCACGCTGGAGTGTGCCTGTGCTATGCGTAGAATTTTTAGATTGCGTCTTTTTTGGTTGAAGATGATACTTGGAATGAACAAACTGCAGTGTCCTTTTCTTTGGAGGTCAGTGAAAAAATAGTCGCCTTATTTGTTTTTATAACGCCACGAAAAGCTGCGATCTGCGGTCCTCAATGTGTCGTCACGACCTCTTGACCAATCACAGGCGGTGGCACGCCGCCCGGTGTGCGCCGCGCGCAGGCCGCATATTTCCGTTGAAAAAGGCAATTCGCGCTTGTTTCTGCCTTATTCGGTTGCCATATTTTAGTGTACAGCATGGAAAACCCTAGGACGCCTCTGCCAGCCCGATCTTTAAAAAGAGTGCATCAGTGTCCCGTTAATTAATTTAAGTTTAAAGACACGGGTTCGATCCCGGCCGCGGCGACTGAATTTCGATGAAGGCGAAATTCTAGAGGCCCGTGTGCTGTGCGATGTCAGTGCACGTTAAAGAACCCCAGGTGGTCAAAATTTCCGGAGCCCTTCACTACGGCGTCCCTCATAGCCTGAGTTGCTTCGGGACTTTAAACCCCAATAAACCAAACCTGAACCCTTTTCGTTATCCTCCATGTTTCTGCCCCATAGGTGAGTATCGGTAAGACAAAGCTGTGGTATACTTTTCTCTTGAGAGGCATTGGTAAACTGCCATTCATGATCTGTGAGAACCTCCAATATGCGCTCCACCCAATTCTTATTGTTCTAGCTATTTCTCCCTCATGGTCCGGATCAGCGGTCACTACCTGCCCTGAGTAGACATACTATTTTGCTACTTCCAGCGCCTCGCTGCCAACTGCGAACTGCTATTCCCTTGCTAGACTGTTGAATATTAATTTGGTTATCTGCTCATTAATCTTTAGCCCCACTGTTGTGCCCTGCCTGTAATATATACCACGTTATAAATAAATGCGTAATAGTAAATATATAAAGAAATACACGTAAACAGAAAATAAACACGTAAAATAAAATATTGGAAATAAACATGTAATAAACGCACACGCAAAAACCTTTTGCAGTATATAGATCTTCATTTCATCTTATAATATACCACATAAATCTTATAATGGCCACATAAGTCATATAGCTTTAAAGACATCTCGAGCCATATGATTTATGACACGTTTCAAATGTTGTCTCCCACAAAAGGTAAAACTTCTGTATATCGTGCATTATTTCGCTCACATCTAAACTACTGTTCATTAGTATGGGGTACTGCTACACAAACCAGTCTAAAAAACTTGCCGTTCTTGAAAATAGGGCCCTCAGAATTGTTCATAACTTGCCATATAGATACTCAACTAAAAACTTATTTTCCAAGCACAAGATTATTAACGTTTTCGACCTTTATGCATATAAACTACTGCGAACCTATAAAATAGAACAAAGAAGATGCATTACAAACATATCCGACTTAGCCCCAATTCAGTTATTTCAGTGCGCATACCCACGCCGTCGCAAACCACACTTTGTAGTACCTGTAGTGAGAACAAACTATGGACGCCAAATGGTAACATTTCAACTTCCCTCACCCCTGAATAGATTAATTGCTGCAAACATTGACATAGGAAACATCAGCTGCTCTGACCTCCTCAACTACTTTATTTCTGAAGCCACATTTTTCTAGCATTCATCATTTGAACTTGTATTTCATGTATTGGTTGCTGTTGTTACAATCTTTATAACAGGTTTTTTTTTGTTCCTTTTTGTTGTTATTTCTTAAAGCCGCATTGATTTCCTGCACACGCTGGTGATTGTGTATTTGTCTGTTGTCTTTTTTTCTTACTCTCTCACTCTTTTATTTTCTGAGAAGTGCCGTCGCATGCCACTGCCTACTTGCTGTACGGGGGGTGGGAACCTTGTCAAGTGATAACCGGTTTTATTCCCGTCCCCTCCAACACTGCATGGTGATGGAAATAAATCATCATTATTATTATTATTATTATTATTATTATTATTATTATTATTATTATTATTATTATTATTATTATTATTATTATTATTATTATTAATATATTACGACGGCTCAAAAGTTCAGAGGTTGTCGTCTGCTGCCGAGGACGACGGCGCATCGGTATCATTATATCACGCTATTGGCTGACTCTCGTGCAGCGCCTTAACGCCCGCCCTCCGCTCGCCTACACGAGCTCGCTCGAAGTGTAGCCCGATGTAGGTTAAAAAAAAATAGCCATACTATGGTCCCGGAGAGCAGAAGGGATGTTATCGAAACGGAAGTGGTTTTTTGGTTGTCGAGGAAAAGAAATGCACTCGGTGTATACCCTAACCGCTCTGAAAAGGAAGGCGGGGAGGTGGGGGGAGTGAAAGAAGGAACACAGAAGTGCCGTAGTGGAGGGCTCCGGAATAATTTCGACCATCAAGGGGGGGGGGAGGGGGGGGACTTTAACGTGCGCTGACATCACACATTACGCGGGCGCATTTTGCAATTCGCCTCCGTCGAAAAGCGGTAGTGGAGAAAGCTTTATTTAGCAAAGGCCAAAAAGAAAATTACGACGCTTCCGCTCCGTGGGTATCCTTCCGGATGCTGATCGTGGCTTCCATGTGATGCCTGGCGGCGACTTCAGCTGCCCAGGTCGCAAGCCGTATTTGAATCTTCGAGCTGGTCAAAGCAGCTTTCTACATTATCTGTGCAGCGCATACGACGAGGACAGGATGATACACAGACACAGCGCTGAGTCAGCGCTGTGTCCGTGTCCCATCTAGTCCTCCTCGTATGCTCTGCGCCGATAATATCTAACCAACATGCCCAAGCGTCTACCTTGTCAGCCTTCCACAGTTGCGGACTGTTTAGGCGCCAGGAGACGGGGGGAGAGAGTGCCGGACGTGAATAAAGAATGTAAGCATAGTCTGCTCGGGGATGGCTGCAGAGAGTGCTCCGGTGTGAATAACGGCAAGGAGAGCAGGAATAGAGGAAAAGGTGGGCCTGTAAATGGTGCCACGTGCTATGTTCGAGCTTAGAGAAGAACGTCGGAGACGGAGGGAGGGATAGGCGGGAGTTGTGGTGATGAAGAATGATGTCATGGAATGTGAGAACGCCGCGGACGGGTTCAAACCCGGCAACTCTAGCTCAGTACCCAAGCGCCCTAACCACTGAGCCACCGCGGCGGGCATTAGCTTTCTTCCGTGCAGCGCTTAGCTATCCCTTTCACAACGCGAAGAACCTTCACTGCGCGCTCGCGTTCGTTTCCGTGCGTTCGCGTTTGCTAACTGGCAGGAAGCGGCAGTTTCCTCATGTTTCACGTCGTGTGAGACGGTAAACGATAGGGTAACTACAAATTGCGTCGGACAACACAAAGTTCAGGAGAGCAAGCTGCCAGGCTAGTTGGTGATGCATTTTCCGAAGAATTTAGCGCAAAAAACGGACAAAGGACAGAAAGAACGGACACATAAGACATTCACGAGAATGTCCTATGTGTCTTCTCTTTCTGTCCCTTGTTCGTTTTTTGCGCTAACTTCTTCGGGAAAACACAAAGCTACCAAAGGTATAATGACGCTCTGGTTCAGAATAGCGCCAGACGCGGGTTTGACTACGGCCGCAGCGGTCGAATTTCGTTGGAGGCGAAATTCTAGAGGCCCGTGTGCTTTGCGATGTCAGTGCACGTTAAAAAACCCCAGGTGGTCGAAATTTCCGGAGCCCTTCATTACGGCGTCCTTCATAGCCTGAGTCGCTTTGGGACGTTAGACCCCCATAAGCCAGGACTACAGTTTAAGCATGCGAGAGAGGAGGAGGAGGAGGAGAAAGTCAGGAAGGTTTAACCGGGAGAACAATTACGTTTTCTACCCTGCACAGGAGAAAGACAATGAGGGGATGCGAGAGAGAGATTCAATATGTTTCTGGCGCCGACATTCCTGTAACAAGTGAAGGCGGGCTAGTTGGTGGTTGACAACGGAGTGCATATTGCAACCGAAGAGAGGAAAGCACAGGACAAGACGCGTCTTGTCCTGTGCTTTCCTCTCTTCGTCCCTTGTTGTTTCGCGCGGTTACAATATGCACTTCATTGCCGATATTCCTGACTGGTAGATTCAGTGCCCTCGCTTTCTCGTTGTGGCGGCCAGCCCGTACAGATGTGCCATTTTATGCTGTTTATGCGAACTTGGCCAATGAACTCAGTTGTCAGCAGAGCCTTAACGCATTATGCATGACATCTCTGAAAATTCGCAGAAAAAAAAAGCACTCCGTCGAGCCGGATTCGAACCAGCGACCTATGGATGTCCGCAGTAAGAACCTCTACAGTCCACCGCTCTACCAACTGAGCTATCGACGGGGCCGAGAACGGAAACACGAGCCGCTTTCTTTGCTCAAGTGTGACGTATGCAAGGAAAGCAGAATGGAGGTTTTTCTTTCACAGTACAATGGCCTCAGATGGCGTCTGCTTTCAACCTGGTCTATTTTCTTTTTGCTACGATGTGATTTCAAGACTGCTTCATTACTTGCATCTGGTTTGCATTGTATTCGCTTCATTTTTTCTCTTGCTTTTTTGATACCTATTGTTCGTTCCCTTATGCGTTATTGGCGAGCTCCCGGCGCATGTCGGGATTAAAAATTCAAAGAGAACGCAAGTGCTCTTTCTAGAATGGAATGGTCTACCTTTTTTGTGTGGCGTTCGGGCATATTTATTTATTCTGCTTTCATTTCCTCTTCGTTTTCAGGTTTCAGCTAAGCACGCAAAAAAGCCGCAGAGTAGGCACCTCGAACTCTCTAGTACTCGTCAAATGGAGGCTCAAGGATAGAGTTGGATATTTAGATGCAAGACGTCCAAATCACGACACAAACTATAACCACGCCCCTTCGCTCTTAAGGCTATACTTGGAGGTCTTTGTGCGGCAAGATGCATCGATGATATTAGTTTGTGATCAATTTTCGTCCTGTAGGTATTGCCGTTGGGCATATCGCTACGAGACCATTAACAACAGAATAACAATTATTACAATAACTAAAGAAAAGTACTGAATAGAATACAATCATGAGGTCAGTGGTGAGGATAATAAATTAAGCAAATAAAATACATTAATCGCAAGCAGCAATGCGTGATGAATGAAGAAGAAAAAATTGCTTAATTTAAATCCATAGATATGTCATAATAGCCACATTACACCAGGTAGTCACACTTCAATTAACCCAATAATGTCAATATGCTACTTGTTGGGCGAGTTTTACTTTCTTATTGATTTTATTGCAGCATAATTCCGAATTTCCCACGTGTAAGATTAAAATAATAAAAGTAGTCCTGTCTTCGGTAACAGAACTTGTACGTCACCGTTATTGGACGTTACGTCGTTCAGTATAGTTAAAAACGTGGCTTGGAAATCTTACGGAGCCAAAATTTCCAGTTGTAAACAATTGCTGCCTTGGACACGGGTTTAGAGGGAAAATATTTTCACAAAAATGTCAAAAAGAAAGGTGACGCCCAACGTGGGGCTCGAACCTACGATCCTGAGATTAAGAGTCTCATGCTCTACCAGCTTAGCTAGCCGGGCGAGAATCGGCGCAGGTGAATAGCAGGTGATTAGCTCGACGTTGCGCAGGGTATTGTTGCGAAGGTTTCCGCGTTTGTGGCACGGTGTGTTGCGTAGCGAGTGGTCTACCGGATCCTAGCGAGCGGCTCCTGGCTTAAGTTGGATTATAATGAGGGAGCCACGCATACTTCGTCTGACGTAGACAGCACAGTTGTGTCCACGTTATTATCTCCGCCGAAGGCGCAGGCCAGAAGAATGGAAATGAATCTCACACTCGTTACAATTTCCCTGTAAAAGCCGCTGATCTTCAAATGATTTTGTCTGTCGACTGTGAAACGGAGGAAATTGTACCGTGCTTTGTGCGATATACCTTTCCCAGTGCCCTTGTACAGGGCCTTGTACAGTGGAGGCCCAGGCATAGATGTTTTAAAGAGGGTTAAAAAAACGCAGGTGCCGCTAGGACCAAAAACCTTCTTTTTTAAGTTGCACACCGGAACCTTACCGGATAAAAACTTTTAGAGGCAAAGGAATTTTTTTTACCCTGTGGATCTCACTGTTTAAGTTGCATACAGCCGGAAACAATAGACCACGTTTTTTTACCCTGTTGGGAGGAGGTTTATTTTTGGGATGTATTGCAGCGAACCCTAAAGAAAGAATTACCACTAGATACGTATGGCATCCGGTACTTATCTGTAGAAAATGAGGATGGGGTACCGTTTGACTTAATGATGCTGGTAGGCCTTCACTGCATATGGCGCTCCAGAATGGCAGGCTACCATTGTGACAAGGACGCAAGGCCTGCTAGAACTTACTTTCGGGAAAGCATGGACTGTTTTCTGGCCATCCAGAAAGAGACTAGAGCAGCTGTGCAATTTGCGTGAATTTTAATCTGACGAAGCCAGATTCATGCTGGCTGACCACGACAGCGCCGTGTGTATATACCGTCTTTGTCAAAAGTAACCAGGCTGCATGGTTTGCTTCTAGCTTGTATAGTGGAGCCCTTATGACTTTCCTAAAGATCAAAAGTTGTTGGAAGGTAAGAAGACCCCCAGTCCTTACCTTTAACAACCAATTCAGCTTCAAGGAAGCTGTAAGGGCTCCACTGTACGAGCTAGAAGCAAACCATGCAGCCTGGTTACTTTTGACAAAGACTGTACATAGCGTTTAGTGTGTTTTGTTGACTGTTTGTTTTGTTGAATGTTATGTGTCAAACCCAGGCAATGAAGAAAAAAACGTGCAGGCTAGAATTAAGAACTGTGCCCCTCTGTTCATACGCATTTGGATTTATTAAAGAATTGTTTTAAGGATTAAGAAATAGATGACACACATGACGAAGCTACGAGAGATGGAAGGCATGAGAAACACGGCCGCGGACTTTTTTTTTTAATAATAATTCAATGCAGGCAATATATGCAAGCATTCAGTGATTATCTCGAAAAATCTTTAGTCGAACATTAAGCGTCCCCTACAATTTTCCTCTAATTTCTGTCAATTTTTCACCTAGACGCTAAACCAACAAATTTTATAGTGCAATCAACACGACACGAAAGAAAACTAGTACATTCCCCAAAGTATTGCTTCGTGCCAGGTACTGTTGGCTTCTTTCATTTCTATATCCTAGTGTGCCCCTCGTATGCTCATGCGTTTAAAAATTAATCGGGCAGTTTCTCTCGACAGTCCTTAGTACAATTTGACTCTTCGATTATTTTATTGCTGCAACAGGTAAAAACAAAAACGCACGAATTCAAAATGTAACCCTTGCTAAAGAAGCTTGGGAGTTAGTAAGCAGTTAGCGCCGCTGTCAGCAACGGCGCATTATTTAATTTTACACGACTTTAAAAAATAAACAATGCGCAAAAAGTTCAACGCCCAACGTGGGGCTCGAACCCACGACCCTGAGATTAAGAGTCTCATGCTCTACCGACTGAGCTAGCCGGGCGACGAGCGAGGCGGCAGAGTAGTATCAGTTGCCTCCACGCTCAGGCGTCAATTCCTCTGGAGCTTTGCCAAGGTCTGGCAGAGTTCATCGGCCGATGTTCTAGCGCCGCCACAGAGCAGCGGTACTATGCTGCAGCCTCGCCGAGCAAATGTGTGCAGCACCTGGAGCTGTGCCAGCGGAAAACAGAAACGCAGATACGGAACGGAAGAGAACGAAAGAAAATAAAAAGTCTTCTTGGTGGCTCGTTGAGGAAAGTAACCTGGCTCTCGAGTGCAGTCCGACGTATCGTGCTCACTTGGGGCTGATTTGGATTAGGATCGTGGGCGTTCTGCCTCGACTGGATGAAGGGAGCATGGCAAGCACGTCCACGTTAGCACCTCGTAAGATGAGCTCAGGGAGAAGTGTGCCTGCAATTTGCGCACAATATTTGTCTTAGATAAAATATCACTGTAGCGGATGAAGAAACAGATAATCGCGATTGACCACGAAGTTCTTTGGCACGGAAGCCTCGAGCGACAAGGATACAACTTCCTGCGTATGCCAGGGAGCTAGGTGGTTGAAACCGTAAATCTTTTTGAAAGGTTACGAAGGAAATTAATTATGGCTAAGGAAGCCCTCATGCAGAAACATCTTTGCGCATCTAGTTTTCAAGGCGTGTAGATGAGGCTTTATATAAAGATTATTGCGCCGTTCTAAAGGCGTTGTTCATATGTGTCATCATTCGTTTAAAGACAGTGCTAAGTTAACAAATGCTTCGTTCATTCTCACACTTATGAATGTAGGTTCCCATGACTACCTTTCTCAGGTTCCGCGGTGGCTCAATGGTTATGGCACTCGGCAGCTGACCTGAAAGACGCGGGTTCGATCCTGGCGGCAGCAGTCGCATTTCGACTCCATAGAAATGCGAGCAGCCCGTGTACTGTGCGACGTCAGAGCATGTTAAAGACCCCAAGATGGTCGAAATTATCCTCAGACCTCCACTACAACATCCCTAATAACCTGAGTCGCTTTGGGACGTTAAACCCCATAAACCAAACCAAAACCACGATTGTTTTTTCTTGAATTCACCCAAGAAACCAGCCAGCCACGCATTATTTTTCCCTTCCGCTACAACATCGAAGCACAGGGTGCTTGCTAAGAAACATGTTAGGACATCTCGCGGTAACGATGACGACATTGTCGAATTTCACCAGCGGCTCGTCCCTCGTTCAGATCCTCCTGCTACACTTTGTAGTCAAGGAAAATTTCCTGTAGTGTTGCCCAGCATTTTGTCTCTTAGTTTACTTCCAGCGCAGAGACCTTTAGCTCGGGCGCTGTTTTTGCTTCGACAAACTGGCTTCTTAATCATGTACTTATGTCCCCGGCCGCCATGCAGACAGTCGTTTAAAAAAAACTGTAATCCTGTGAGTGATGCTAGGCGGCGCAGCTCAACGCTCTTACATTCGTGGGCAAAGGGCAGCGTCAAGGTAACCACAACAGCAGTCCGCCATAACTGACTAAGGTGACACGGGGTACATTGCGCGCTTTTTGTTTTACGATCATTTGAACGTGCGGTGAAGACCATATTACAGATTCGTTTCTCGTTACTTCTACATTACAGATCGCTTCAAATAAGCTTTATTACGCACCGCTGCCTTCAGGCGCTAACGTGACCGTGTTCCGCGAGTATGATTTGTGGAAAGCTATATAGCTTGCGGCTGCCTCGGTACTGCACAGTTACCGGGCCTTGAACTAATGTGCGCAACCAGCTTCAGTCGGTATAGCTCTAGAAGGCAACGCCCGGGGAAACACAATATTCATCTTCGCGGTTTAGGATGACAACAACTTCGCCGTTTTGTTCCCCAAGATGAATTTCGCACCTTAACGCTAACGTAAAACACTTTATAGCAGGATTCAACTTTAAAAACAGCAGTTTCTAACACTGGGCCGCGGTTCGCGCCCTCCTGTATTTCTCTGCTGGCCAACCGCACTGTAAACTGAATCAGCTTTTAATGTTTGACTGTATCAAACAATCCATGTATCAAAATTGTAGAGCTCATAATTTTGTGCTTGTGATAAACTTCTTTACGTAGCAAAGAAACTTTTAAGCAGGCGACTACTTTTTCGTCGTGGAGGAATTCTGTGCGCGGAGGTTGAGCGTGGGCGGAGCTTCACTGAGTCTGAAGTTGTATCCGACTATGATAAAAGTTTAGATTGGACGAATGTTATAACTGCTGGAGGTAATCAACACTTGTTCACTGTGCAAGAATCGGAATGCTGAGAAAAAAAAACTTTCCGTCGAGCCGGATTCGAACCAGCGACCTATGGATGTCCGTAGTGCGAAACCTTCTACAGTCCACCGCTCTACCAACTGAGCTATCGACGGGGACGGAGGCAAAACCGGCTTCTTTTCCTCAAGTGCGCCTCGCCTCGCTTTCCTCGCTTTCTGCACTGAGTGTTTTTGTTTTGTTTTGTCTCGTTTTGTTTTACCGCAAATGTGAATGTTTTTAGGAAAGGAAATGCACCGCAAGTGCCTCACTCTTGCTGGACCACTTAACCTGGCCAGTGAAGGAATTAAAGTAGAGGGTGGAAAGAAATAGGTAGAGGCGCCGTATTTGTGGTTCCCGATTAATTACGACCACCCGAGGTTCTTCAACACCAGCTTGTACTTTGCTCTTCGACTCCGTCTGAATGCGGCCACCGCGGCCGGAATTCTTTTTTTATTTGCACTGCAGTGATCACTATATCCGTCTAATCAGCCGATTTTCACGAACTTGGTAGCAGCGCCTTTTGTAATTGAATGCCAGTAAAAATGACTGGGGTTCAACGTGGTTTGAACGCTTGAACCAAGTTATACGAGCGAAAGCTCTGTTCAGCATGATCTCAAATCAAATGTCAAGGTCAGGGTCAAGGTGAGGTACTCAATGTCTATAGTCATATGATCACGCGGTCATGCTACCGTAGCTACTACCATAGCTTCGACCATACCACCACGCAGTTAAGTTCGGTTTCATCTTATGAGTTATTGAAAGTCACTGTTAATGTGGCGCCCACTGTCTCAAATCACATTTCATGGTCAAGGTCAAGGGTCAAGCTTCAGTACCCAATGGTCATAGTTATATTGTCACGTGGTAGTGACGGCAGTGCAGCGGTCAGGAAGACAGCCACAAGACTAGCAAACGAAGCTCTTTATTTGGGCTGACTTTGCGCCCGCAAAAGAACTAAACAGCACGGCAGCGGCGTAGAAAGAGAAGTTTATTTTTTTCTGTTTTAACATAGAAAATACAAAAACAAAACAGATGAACTTAATTCTCTGATCAGTCAAGCACATGCGCAGTGACGCAGCACTGAGCACGTCAGTAATGCAGTAAAAATGCCGATACTCGACCGCCGCGCAGGACGATAAAGTATGCCGACCATTTGCGCAAGAACTCGGCCTCGCTCACTGACAGAGCGTCCATGCATGCTTGTTCAAAGAGGCGCGTGCGCAGGCGCTGCAACATTGGGAACATTGTTCTTTGCGGACGCCCATTTAAGGATGCCACGCCACGCTGCCGCCACAAAACGAACATGCCGACACACAATAGCATATTTGTGAACAGTTCGCGTGAACTAGTGCGCGCTTCGAGGCAGATTAAAAACATGCGTGACACTAATGTCCAAAAGGTGCGCGCAACTACACACTCAAACATTGCGTGCTGCAAAGTTTCAAGCAGACCGCACTGCGGGCATCGGGCGGAGGGCGCCACGCCCCACGCCGCAAGGCAGTCTCTTGTGGGCAGGACCCGCCAGCCTCGCAGCCAGCCGAAGTCCCTGACATCTGCAGGAAGCGTAGCTGAGGTCAGTTGGCGCCAGCGTGCCCGTCTCGTTTTCTGGAGTTGTTCGCGGGTCAGCGCAGCGACCGTTAGTGCTTCACACATTCTGGAGGGCGGGGTTTCATCAACATCCAGATCGGGCACGCTGGCAGTCAACGACGTCAGTGTGCGACGCACATTAACGAAAAATGCCGGCGGCTGCTCGGCTGTAGGGCCAACCACGTGTTGTGAAAAAAACACGTTGCGCGCTGTACCCAGAAAGTATGTGAGGAGTGTTCTCCCGGGATAGTCTGGGTTGCGTACAAGATCTCGTACTCCTCGCAAGGCGAGCACATTGCACATGGTGCGGATACAAGGTATACCAAACCCACCCATGTACGATGGAAGGCGCATGAACATTCGTAACACAAGTTCGGTTTTGCCCGCCCAAACGAAAGAGCCACAGGCCGAGGTTAGCCTGCGCGCAAACGTGCGCGGTGGGTTTGCGACGCGGGCGACAAAAAAACATGCGGCTAGGATTGTGGACTTAACTATATAGCAGCGCTCTGCCATTGAAAGGCGGAAAGTTGACGCCACCGAGAGGCGTTTCTCAGCGTTCGTGCGGAGGTTAGTCCAGGTTTCGCGGGCTACTTCTCCGCTGGCGAGGAATACTAGTCCCAGGACTTTAACTCCCTGCACCCACTCCACCTCGCCCGCAAGGTTCGGTGTGAAGGTGCCAAACCTTAGTGCCTTGCTTTTTACCCTGTTCAATAGGGCCCCAGATATCTCGCTGTACTCGAGAAACAGCCGCGAAAAAGCGGCGTAGCTATCCTCGTCCTTGAGGAAAAGCGACACGTCATCGGCGTAGGCCGATACCTTGATTTGGCCCTGGCCAGGCAGAGGGAAGCCGCGTATGGATGGGCTGTCGTTAATGCGCCGGATGAGTGGATCCAGGCACAACACGAAGAATGTTGGGGAGAGAGGGCATCCTTGCCTTATGCCCCTGGTGACTGAGAAGGGAGCGCTCTGGTGGCCGTTTACGGAGAGACGAGCGTTCAGGTCTGCGTAAAGTAAGCGCAGCCTGCTGACAATTTGCGGAGGGAATCCGAAAGCTTCAAGGACTCCGAACAGATACGAGTGTTCCACCCGATCGAATGCTTTCGCCTGGTCTAGTGAAACAAAGCACCCGCTGAAGCCCGTCCTGCTGGCAAATGTGAACAGGTCTCTAGTGAGTGCCAATGCATCAAACACAGAGCGGTCAGGGACGCTGCTGGTTTGAGCCCGGTGGATTAGGTGAGGTAGGATCGTCCGCATTCTTGTGTTCAGTAAAGATGTGACTATTTTTTAATCTGCGTTTAAGAGGCTTATGGGCCGCCATGCTTGCGGGTCGGAGGGGTCACCGCCCGCTTTCGGAATGAGTATGATGCGACATTCGCGGAAAGAGTTTGGACGTAACCCATCCGCGAGGAAGCCGTTGACCATCTTCAGGAGCGCTCCTTGGATCTCGTAAAAAAAGTTTGAATAAAAACTTGTTGGAATGCCGTCTGGACCGGGGGCAGAGGCTGCATTCATACTCTGCAGGATGGCGTGCAGCTCTTGGCTTGTGGCTGGTGCGCAAAGGTTTTCATGCAACTCTTCAGCTACTCGTGGCAAGTTTCCAAAAAAACTTTGTAGAAGCCCGTCATAACCATCTTGAAGATGTAGCCAACTGTCCGTAGAGAACAGGTTCGAAAAGTGGCTTGCGAAGATCGTGCAGATATCGGCCGTGGTTTTGCTTTGGGTGCCGTCTGGGAGTGTCACGAAAGGCACAGTAGCGGGAGCGAATTCCTCTGCCGTGCCTGCGCGTACGTGTCGTAGCACAGCCGGGTCTGATATCGGCCGCCCGAGCTGGTGTGCACGACTAGCTGCCCGTGATGACTGGCAGAGCAACACGTGGTAACGTGCTTTAAGTAGACTCAGGTAATCGCTCATGGCAAAGGTTAAGGGTGCTCCCCTTTGCACTATACGGATGCGCTTGAGGGTGTCATTCTGTGCATGAGTTACCCGGCGTCTGCGGTCTTGACCGGCCGCCACCAGAGTTGCCTGCCAACGAGCCTTGAGTGTGTCCCATGAATCAGTCGCAACGAAGCTCTTGCACGATGCTGCCAACGCCGTACGCAGCGACGCCACGCTTTCCGGGTCCGCCAATAGGCTCGTGTCCATGCGCCACGGAACAGTACGTGGGGTGTCCTCACCAAAGTCGAGCCTGACTGACAATGGGTGGTGATCGGAAATCACCGGCGTGCCTGCAGGGAACGCGAGAACTTCGCAGCTAACAACAAAAGAAGCGAGCTCTGGTGGAAAATAGAATTTGTCTATCCGACTCGCTGACTGTGCTCTCTCAAACGTCGCTCCAAAGGCATCCCCGTGAAGCTGCACCCACGCGTCAGACAAGCGGAACTGAGTCACGAGATCGCGGAGCGCGGGGGCACCGCAATAACGGCGACCGTGGCCCTGTCCGCGGACGTCACGGTCGATGTTAAGTACACAATTGAAGTCACCGACGGTGAAAGTGGGGTAGGGATCAAGGAGGAATGAGTCGAGGCGCTCAAAAAAATCAGAACTACTAGTCCGCCGTGCTGGCGCATATACAACCAACGCACGTACCCGCCGCTGGTTTAGTGTGAAGTCGACCGCAAGAGTGCGGCCGTCCAGCCCGAAAGTGCAATGAGCACCCGCGCGCAGGCAGGGGTTTAAAAAAACGACACCAACACCGCACATATGAAAATCAGTCAACGAAAAATAAGCAAAAACAGAAAACCGGGTGGTGAAATTCAGCACATCAAGTGAAGTACGGAAGTTGCATTCCTGTAAAAACAGGATGTCGATGCCCCTAGCCCTGGCAAAGTGCATCACCTCTCTCTGTCTGTCTACGGATTGAAATCCCCGAACATTCAGGGAGAGGAGATGCACAACCGCCATGACTGCCAAGAGCACCGACGGCATAGCATACAACCTAAAGAGCGCTGCCATGGGCGGCGCTTGGCGCGCGCGGCACTTTTTTGCTAGAACGTTCGTTAACAGTCCCTTCGGATTCCGATGATTGGGGGTGGGCACGTTTGAAGTCTGGTCGGGAAAAGTCCATGTTTTCGGGGCCGTCGGCGCTTGTGGCCTCGCTCACCGGTTGCTGCGTGGTCTTGGCGACGCTCGCAGCTGAAGCCGATGCCGACGCCAGGGTCGCCGATGGGAGGGTGTGGCTGGCTGGTGACGGGAAGCGCGCGTCGTCCGCACCTCCAGGAGTCGTCGGTCCTGACACCTGGCCGCACGTCAAGTCGCCTGTCAGGCGAAGCGGCGTGACTTTGTCCGGTACGTCCACCAGGTCGCCCGACGCCACGTTCGACTCATCGCCGCTGCTGCTCTCGGTGTTGAAGGAAGCTGTGCGGGGTAGCGGCGGCAAGGGTTCCGCGAAAACAGCACCGAACGGCTCCACCTCGTTTGAAGGCGTCCCCTCGAGCTGCTCCTTCACGGGCACCTCCGTCGCGGGGGCGGGTTCGGGCTCCCTCGGGCGGCTGGTCGTTGGGTGCTCGTCGGCAACAGGCGTCCGGACGGTTGGTGGGCTCCGCGTTTCTGCGACCACGTTGTCCTTACTCGGTTCCTTCCTCGAGGCGGCGGCCGCCGCATAGGACCGTGGCCGCAGGCAGTCCGCTGTGGCGTGGCTTCCACCGCAGCGCCTGCAAGCCGCTCCGCATCCGGCCGTGTCGTGGCCGAACACCTCGCAGCGAGCGCACCGCGGCGTTCGACACGCCGCGCCGATGTGGCCGTCCTGCCCGCAGCGGGAACACACCTTCCGGACGCCTCGGTAGTCAAACATGACGCGGTGGCCCTGGACGGTCAAGAAGTTCGGCACCGCCTGCTTCATCTCGATCCGGACCACGCGCGTCCCGTTGCCGACGTGACGACGGCCCTTGAGGACGGGGTGGGTGATGTCCAGCACCTTGCCGAAAGAGCTCAGTGCCGCTGCCAGCGCCGCGTCTCCCACGAACAGCGGCACACGAAAAGCCGTCACGTGGACCACGGCAGGACCCACGCAGGCTACTGGGACGGAAGTGCCGTTCACATTGAAGGCGCCTTCCACGAGCATCTTCTCCGCCGCCGCAGCAGAGGCCATGGCGACGCAGAACTTCATGCCTCCATGGTGCTGGAGGCTCTCTAGCCCTTTCGGGCCGACAACCAACTCGATGCCGTCGACGATGTCGTCAGCTGTCGCGTCGGATGTAACTGTGAACGAAAAACAGTGCGCCTTTGGGGGCGGCGCACGGAACACGGGAGGGGCAGCAGGTCCCGGGCCTCCCATGACGTCACGGGTGGCCGGCTGGGCTGCTGCTTGCACGAACTTCACGCAGTTTGCCCGAGCACCGGCAAAGGCACGGCGCCTGGGCGGGGGAGGCTGGTTGCGGAACCTCCGGGTCGCAGTGGATCCGGGGCCCGCCTGCACTTGTCGATGAAACTTCTCAGGAAGCCAGCGCCGAAAAAAACCTTCGCTGGGTCTGGACGAGCTCGGGCGTAAAAAGAGAAGTTTATTTTTTCTGTTTTAACATAGAAAATACAAAACAAAACAGATGAACTTAATTCTCTGATCAGTCAAGCACATGCGCAGTGACGCAGCACTGAGCACGTCAGTAATGCAGTAAAAATGCCGATACTCGACCGCCGCGCAGGACGATAAAGTATGTCGACCATTTGCGCAAGAACTCAGCCTCGCTCATTGACAGAGCGTCCATGCATGCTTGTTCAAAGAGGCGCGTGCGCAGGCGCTGCAACATTGGGAACATTGTTCTTTGCGGACGCCCATTTAAGGATGCCACTCCACGCTGCCGCCACAAAACAAACATGCCGACACACAAGAGCATATTTGTGAACAGTTCGCGTGAACTAGTGCACGCTTCGAGGCGGGTTAAAAACATGCGTGACACTAATGTCCAAAAGGTGCGCGCAACTACACACTCAAACATTGCGTGCTGTAAAGTTTCAAGCAGACCGCACTGCGGGCATCGGGCGGAGGGCGCCACGCCCCACGCCGCAAGGCGGTCTATTGTGGGCAGGACCCGCCAGCCTCGCAGCCAGCCGAAGTCTCTGACATCTGCAGGAAGCGTAGCTGAGGTCAGTTGGCGCCAGCGTGCCCGTCTCGTTTTCTGGAGTTGTTCGCGGGTCAGCGCAGCGACCGTTACTGCTTCACACATTCTGGAGGGCGGGGTTTCATCAACATCCAGATCGGGCACGCTGGCAGTCAACGACGTCAGTGTGCGACGCACATTAACGAAAAATGCCGGCGGCTGCTCGGCTGTAGGGCCAACCACGTGTTGTGAAAAAAACACGTTACGCGCTGTACCCAGAAAATATGTGAGGAGTGTTCTCCCGGGATAGTCTGGGTTGCGTACAAGATCTCGTACTCCTCGCAAGGCGAGCACATTGCACATGGTGCGGATACAAGGTATACCAAACCCACCCATGTACGATGGAAGGCGCATGAACATTCGTGACACAAGTTCGGTTTTGCCCGCCCAAACGAAAGAGCCACAGGCCGAGGTTAGCCTGCGCGCAAACGTGCGCGGTGGGTTTGCGACGCGGGCGACAAAAAAACAAGCGGCTAGGATTGTGGACTTAACTATATAGCAGCGCTCTGCCATTGAAAGGCGGAAAGTTGACGCTACCGATAGGCGTTTCTCAGCGTTCGTGCGGAGGTTAGTCCAGGTTTCGCGGGCTACTTCTCCGCTGGCGAGGAATACTACTCCCAGGACTTTCACTCCCTGAACCCATTCCACCTCACCCGCAAGGTTCGGTGTGAAGGTGCCAAACCTTAGTGCCTTGCTCTTTCCCCTGTTCAATAGGGCCCCAGATATCTTGCTGTACTCGAGAAACAGCCGCGAAAAAGCGGTGTAGCTATCCTCGTCCTTGAGGAAAAGCGACACGTCATCGGCGTAGGCCGATACCTTGATTTGGCCCTGGCCAGGCAGAGGGAAGCCGCGTATGGATGGGCTGTCGTTAATGCGCCGGATGAGTGGATCCAGGCACAACACGAAGAATGTTGGGGAGAGAGGGCGTCCTTGCCTTATGCCCCTGGTGACTGAGAAGGGAGCGCTCTGGTGGCCGTTTACGGAGAGACGAGCATTCAGGTCTGCGTAAAGTAAGCGCAGCCTGCTGACAATTTGCGGAGGGAATCCGAAGGCTTCAAGGACTCCGAACAGATACGAGTGTTCCACCCGATCGAATGCTTTCGCCTGGTCTAGTGAAACAAAGCACCCGCTGAAGCCCGTCCTGCTGGCAAATGTGAACAGGTCTCTAGTGAGTGCCAATGCATCAAACACAGAGCGGTCAGGGACGCTGCTGGTTTGAGCCCGGTGGATTAGGTGAGGTAGGATCGTCCGCATTCTTGTGTTCAGTAAAGATGTGACTATTTTGTAATCTGCGTTTAAGAGGCTTATGGGCCGCCATGCTTGCGGGTCGGAGGGGTCACCGCCCGCTTTCGGAATGAGTATGATGCGACATTCGCGGAAAGAGTTTGGACGTAACCCATCCGCGAGGAAGCCGTTGACCATCTTCAGGAGCGCTCCTTGGATCTCGTAAAAAAAGTTTGAATAAAAACTTGTTGGAATGCCGTCTGGACCGGGGGCAGAGGCTGCATTCATACTCTGCAGGATGGCGTGCAGCTCTTGGCTTGTGGCTGGTGCGCAAAGGTTTTCATGCAGCTCTTCAGCTACTCGTGGCAAGTTTCCAAAAAAGCTTTGCAGAAGCCCGTCATAACCATCTTGAAGATTTAGCCAACTGTGCGTAGAGAACAGGTTCGAGAAGTGACTTGCAAAGATCGTGCAGATATCGGACGCGGTTTTGCTTTGGGTGCCGTCTGGGAGTGTCACGAAAGGCACAGTAGCGGGCGCTAATTCCTCTGCCGTGCCTGCGCGTACGTGTCGTAGCACAGCCGGGTCTGATATAGGCCACCCGAGCTGGTGTGCACGACTAGCTGCCCGTGATGACTGGCAGAGCAACACGTGGTAACGTGCTTTAAGTAGACTCAGGTAATCGCTCATGGCAAAGGTTAAGGGTGCTCCCCTTTGCACTATACGGATGCGCTTGAGGGTGTCATTCAGTGCATGAGTTACCCGGCGTCTGCGGTCTTGACCGGCCGCCACCAGAGTTGCCTGCCAACGAGCCTTGAGTGTGTCCCATGAATCAGTCGCAACGAAGCTCTTGCACGATGCTGCCAACTCCGTACGCAGCGACGCCACGCTTTCCGGGTCCGCCAGTAGGCTCGTGTCCATGCGCCACGTAACAGTACGTGGGGTGTCCTCACCAAAGTCGAGCCTGACTGACAAGGGGTGGTGATCGGAAATCACTGGCGTGCCTGCAGGGAACGCGAGAACTTCGCAGCTAACGACAAACGAAGCGAGCTCTGGTGGAAAATAGAATTTGTCTATCCGACTCGCTGACTGTGCTCTCTCAAACGTCGCTCCAAAGGCATCCCCGTGAAGCTGCACCCACGCGTCAGACAAGCGGAACTGAGTCACGAGATCGCGGAGCGCGGGGGCACCGCAATAACGGCGACCGTGACCCTGTCCGCGGACGTCACGGTCGATGTTAAGTACTGTTAAGAGTGGACAACGTGGTCCTGAGAGCCGGGTGTGTCTCATCGCAAAGCAAGGGATATGAGGAGGCCTGGCGCCGGCGGCAGAAGCATTGACGACGACGGACGGGGTTGTTGCACTCCAAATCACCGAACCTCCGAACCGATCGAAGGGCGCTGTGTCCCACGGACCTGGGAGAAATTACTGTCAGACGAGTGTCGTCGTTAGGCAAAGATGCGGCGACAGCTTGCGACGGCAGCGGCAACGGTGAAAGCAGAGATGCACAGCAGCACGGCGGAAGCAGCGGTATACGTTGGCCGAGTCGGCCTTCGGGTCACCGGACTGGATGATGCTACGCAAGGTCACGCTGAGCGAGGCTGCTAATTGAAAGACGCTGTGTCGAAGGAGTCTCGTGCTTCGGCCATCCGGCGGGGGAGTTCGAGAAGGTTCAACCACCTGCGAGAAGACTGCGGGATTCTGCTTTCCCACGGAGGCAACGCACAGAATACTTGCGGCAGTGGTCAAGGTGACGCATCTGTGTTTGATGACTGTCTTCCCCTTCTCATCCCCCGAGCTGTGAGAGAGCGAGAGCTTCAGCACCGCCCCGTGCCGTGGGTGGTACCGCCAGCGTCATCAATGGCCCATCCGATTGGACAACGTTATTCGAACCAAGTTCCCCAGTCAGGGATCTAGGGAACGCGAACCGTATTTAACGGGATGTTGTGGTGTGATCGGAGCATTGCATTGCATTCGATTCGATTCTCATCTGTAAATATGTAGAATAAACCCTTCTGTACAGTTTCCTCGATAACGCAGTCCGACATCGTCATTCGGAGCCGGTACCTGCGAGGCTAAACGAGTTAGTCATCTCCAGGACCCCTCCGTCTTCAACTCTGGTTCCAGCGGTGGGATAGAAGCCCCATCTTTAACACTGGTTCCAGCGGTGGGTAGTGTGGCCCGTTCTCTAACAGTACACAATTGAAGTCACCGACGATGAAAGTGGGGTAGGGATCAAGGAGGAATGAGTCGAGGCGCTCAAAAAAATCAGAACTACTAGTCTGCCGTGCTGGCGCATATACAACCAACGCACGTACCCGCCGCTGGTTTAGTGTGAAGTCGACCGCAAGAGTGCGGCCGTCCAGCCCGAAAGTGCAATGAGCACCCGCGCGCAGGCAGGGGTTTAAAAAAACGACACCAACACCGCACATATGAAAATCAGTCAACGAAAAATAAGCAAAAACAGAAAACCGGGTGGTGAAATTAAGCACATCAAGTGAAGTACGGAAGTTGCATTCCTGTAAAAACAGGATGTCGACGCCCCTAGCCCTGGCAAAGTGCATCACCTCTCTCTGTCTGTCTACGGATTGAAATCCCCGAACATTCAGGGAGAGGAGATGCACAACCGCCATGACTGCCAAGAGCGCCGACGGCATAGCATACAACCTAAAGAGCGCTGCCATGGGCGGCGCTTGGCGCGCGCGGCACTTTTTTGCTAGAACGTTCGTTAACAGTCCCTTCGGATTCCGATGATTGGGGGTGGGCACGTTTGAAGTCTGGTCGGGAAAAGTCCATGTTTTCGGGGCCGTCGGCGCTTGTGGCCTCGCTCACCGGTTGCTGCGTGGTCTTGGCGACGCTCGCAGCTGAAGCCGATGCCGACGCCAGGGTCGGCGATGGGAGGGTGTGGCTGGCTGGTGACGGGAAGCGCGCGTCGTCCGCACCTCCAGGAGTCGTCGGTCCTGACACCTGGCCGCACGTCAAGTCGCCTGTCAGGCGAAGCGGCGTGACTTTGTCCGGTACGTCCACCAGGTCGCCCGACGCCACGCTCGACTCATCGCCGCTGCTGCTCTCGGTGTTGAAGGAAGCTGTGCGGGGTAGCGGCGGCAAGGGTTCCGCGAAAACAGCACCGAACGGCTCCACCTCGTTTGAAGGCGTCCCCTCGAGCTGCTCCTTGACGGGCACCTCCGTCGCGGGGGCGGGTTCGGGCTCCCTCGGGCGGCTGGTCGTTGGGTGCTCGTCGGCAACAGGCGTCCGGACGGTTGGTGGGCTCCGCGTTTCTGCGGCCACGTTGTCCTTACTCGATTCCTTCCTCGAGGCGGCGGCCGCCGCATAGGACCGTGGCCGCAGGCAGTCCGCTGTGGCGTGGCTTCCACCGCAGCGCCTGCAAGCCGCTCCGCATCCGGCCGTGTCGTGGCCGAACACCTCGCAGCGAGCGCACCGCGGCGTTCGACACGCCGCGCCGATGTGGCCGTCCTGCCCGCAGCGGGAACACACCTTCCGGACGCCTCGGTAGTCAAACATGACGCGGTGGCCCTGGACGTTCAAGAAGTTCGGCACCGCCTGCTTCATCTCGATCCGGACCACGCGCGTCCCGTTGCCGACGTGACGACGGCCCTTGAGGACGGGGTGGGTGATGTCCAGCACCTTGCCGAAAGAGCTCAGTGCCGCTGCCAGCGCCGCGTCTCCCACGAACAGCGGCACACGAAAAGCCGTCACGTGGACCACGGCAGGACCCACGCAGGCTACTGGGACGGAAGTGCCGTTCACATTCAAGGCGCCTTCCACGAGCATCTTCTCCGCCGCCGCAGCAGAGGCCATGGCGACGCAGAACTTCATGCCTCCATGGTGCTGGAGGCTCTCTAGCCCTTTCGGGCCGACAACCAACTCGATGCCGTCGACGATGTCGTCAGCTGTCGCGTCGGATGTAACTGTAAACGAAAAACAGTGCGCCTTTGGGGGCGGCGCACGGAACACCGGAGGGGCAGCAGGTCCCGGGCCTCCCATGACGTCACGGGCGGCCGACTGGGCTGCTGCTTGAAGGCCAGGAAGTTGCCCGAGCACCGGCAAAGGCACGGCGCCTGGGCTGGGAGGCTGGTTGCGGATCCTCGGGGTCGCAGTGGATCCGAGGCCCGCCTGCACTTGTCAAAACTTCTCAGCAAGCCAGCGCCGAAAAAACTTCGCTGGTTCTGGACGAGCTCGGGCGTAAAAAGAGAAGTTTATTTTTTCTGTTTTAACATAGAAAATACAAAACAAAACAGATGAACTTAATTCTCTGATCAGTCAAGCACATGCGCAGTGACGCAGCACTGAGCACGTCAGTAATGCAGTAAAAATGCCGATACTCGACCGCCGCGCAGGACGATAAAGTATGTCGACCATTTGCGCAAGAACTCAGCCTCGCTCATTGACAGAGCGTCCATGCATGCTTGTTCAAAGAGGCGCGTGCGCAGGCGCTGCAACATTGGGAACATTGTTCTTTGCGGACGCCCATTTAAGGATGCCACTCCACGCTGCCGCCACAAAACAAACATGCCGACACACAAGAGCATATTTGTGAACAGTTCGCGTGAACTAGTGCGCGCTTCGAGGCGGGTTAAAAACATGCGTGACACTAATGTCCAAAAGGTGCGCGCAACTACACACTCAAACATTGCGTGCTGCAAAGTTTCAAGCAGACCGCACTGCGGGCATCGGGCGGAGGGCGCCACGCCCCACGCCGCAAGGCGGTCTCTTGTGGGCAGGACCCGCCAGCCTCGCAGCCAGCCGAAGTCTCTGACATCTGCAGGAAGCGTAGCTGAGGTCAGTTGGCGCCAGCGTGCCCGTCTCGTTTTCTGGAGTTGTTCGCGGGTCAGCGCAGCGACCGTTACTGCTTCACACATTCTGGAGGGCGGGGTTTCATCAACATCCAGATCGGGCACGCTGGCGGTCAACGACGTCAGTGTGCGACGCACATTAACGAAAAATGCCGGCGGCTGCTCGGCTGTAGGGCCAACCACGTGTTGTGAAAAAAACACGTCACGCGCTGTACCCAGAAAATATGTGAGGAGTGTTCTCCCGGGATAGTCTGGGTTGCGTACAAGATCTCGTACTCCTCGCAAGGCGAGCACATTGCACATGGTGCGGATACAAGGTATACCAAACCCACCCATGTACGATGGAAGGCGCATGAACATTCGTGACACAAGTTCGGTTTTGCCCGCCCAAACGAAAGAGCCACAGGCCGAGGTTAGCCTGCGCGCAAACGTGCGCGGTGGGTTTGCGACGCGGGCGACAAAAAAACATGCGGCTAGTATTGTGGACTTAACTATATAGCAGCGCTCTGCCATTGAAAGGCGGAAAGTTGACGCTACCGAGAGGCGTTTCTCAGCGTTCGTGCGGAGGTTAGTCCAGGTTTCGCGGGCTACTTCTCCGCTGGCGAGGAATACTAGTCCCAGGACTTTAACTCCCTGCACCCACTCCACCTCGCCCGCAAGGTTCGGTGTGAAGGTGCCAAACCTTAGTGCCTTGCTTTTTACCCTGTTCAATAGGGCCCCAGATATCTCGCTGTACTCGAGAAACAGCCGCGAAAAAGCGGCGTAGCTATCCTCGTCCTTGAGGAAAAGCGACACGTCATCGGCGTAGGCCGATACCTTGATTTGGCCCTG
Organism: Amblyomma mixtum; assembly: GCF_055824585.1. Taxonomy (NCBI): domain Eukaryota; kingdom Metazoa; phylum Arthropoda; class Arachnida; order Ixodida; family Ixodidae; genus Amblyomma; species Amblyomma mixtum. The sequence goes on along the minus strand of NW_028317741.1, from coordinate 79,889 downwards.
GCCAGGCAGAGGGAAGCCGCGTATGGATGGGCTGTCGTTAATGCGCCGGATGAGTGGATCCAGGCACAACACGAAGAATGTTGGGGAGAGAGGGCATCCTTGCCTTATGCCCCTGGTGACTGAGAAGGGAGCGCTCTGGTGGCCGTTTACGGAGAGACGAGCGTTCAGGTCTGCGTAAAGTAAGCGCAGCCTGCTGACAATTTGCGGAGGGAATCCGAAAGCTTCAAGGACTCCGAACAGATACGAGTGTTCCACCCGATCGAATGCTTTCGCCTGGTCTAGTGAAACAAAGCACCCGCTGAAGCCCGTCCTGCTGGCAAATGTGAACAGGTCTCTAGTGAGTGCCAATGCATCAAACACAGAGCGGTCAGGGACGCTGCTGGTTTGAGCCCGGTGGATTAGGTGAGGTAGGATCGTCCGCATTCTTGTGTTCAGTAAAGATGTGACTATTTTTTAATCTGCGTTTAAGAGGCTTATGGGCCGCCATGCTTGCGGGTCGGAGGGGTCACCGCCCGCTTTCGGAATGAGTATGATGCGACATTCGCGGAAAGAGTTTGGACGTAACCCATCCGCGAGGAAGCCGTTGACCATCTTCAGGAGCGCTCCTTGGATCTCGTAAAAAAAGTTTGAATAAAAACTTGTTGGAATGCCGTCTGGACCGGGGGCAGAGGCTGCATTCATACTCTGCAGGATGGCGTGCAGCTCTTGGCTTGTGGCTGGTGCGCAAAGGTTTTCATGCAACTCTTCAGCTACTCGTGGCAAGTTTCCAAAAAAACTTTGTAGAAGCCCGTCATAACCATCTTGAAGATGTAGCCAACTGTCCGTAGAGAACAGGTTCGAAAAGTGGCTTGCGAAGATCGTGCAGATATCGGCCGTGGTTTTGCTTTGGGTGCCGTCTGGGAGTGTCACGAAAGGCACAGTAGCGGGAGCGAATTCCTCTGCCGTGCCTGCGCGTACGTGTCGTAGCACAGCCGGGTCTGATATCGGCCGCCCGAGCTGGTGTGCACGACTAGCTGCCCGTGATGACTGGCAGAGCAACACGTGGTAACGTGCTTTAAGTAGACTCAGGTAATCGCTCATGGCAAAGGTTAAGGGTGCTCCCCTTTGCACTATACGGATGCGCTTGAGGGTGTCATTCTGTGCATGAGTTACCCGGCGTCTGCGGTCTTGACCGGCCGCCACCAGAGTTGCCTGCCAACGAGCCTTGAGTGTGTCCCATGAATCAGTCGCAACGAAGCTCTTGCACGATGCTGCCAACGCCGTACGCAGCGACGCCACGCTTTCCGGGTCCGCCAATAGGCTCGTGTCCATGCGCCACGGAACAGTACGTGGGGTGTCCTCACCAAAGTCGAGCCTGACTGACAATGGGTGGTGATCGGAAATCACCGGCGTGCCTGCAGGGAACGCGAGAACTTCGCAGCTAACAACAAAAGAAGCGAGCTCTGGTGGAAAATAGAATTTGTCTATCCGACTCGCTGACTGTGCTCTCTCAAACGTCGCTCCAAAGGCATCCCCGTGAAGCTGCACCCACGCGTCAGACAAGCGGAACTGAGTCACGAGATCGCGGAGCGCGGGGGCACCGCAATAACGGCGACCGTGGCCCTGTCCGCGGACGTCACGGTCGATGTTAAGTACACAATTGAAGTCACCGACGGTGAAAGTGGGGTAGGGATCAAGGAGGAATGAGTCGAGGCGCTCAAAAAAATCAGAACTACTAGTCCGCCGTGCTGGCGCATATACAACCAACGCACGTACCCGCCGCTGGTTTAGTGTGAAGTCGACCGCAAGAGTGCGGCCGTCCAGCCCGAAAGTGCAATGAGCACCCGCGCGCAGGCAGGGGTTTAAAAAAACGACACCAACACCGCACATATGAAAATCAGTCAACGAAAAATAAGCAAAAACAGAAAACCGGGTGGTGAAATTCAGCACATCAAGTGAAGTACGGAAGTTGCATTCCTGTAAAAACAGGATGTCGATGCCCCTAGCCCTGGCAAAGTGCATCACCTCTCTCTGTCTGTCTACGGATTGAAATCCCCGAACATTCAGGGAGAGGAGATGCACAACCGCCATGACTGCCAAGAGCACCGACGGCATAGCATACAACCTAAAGAGCGCTGCCATGGGCGGCGCTTGGCGCGCGCGGCACTTTTTTGCTAGAACGTTCGTTAACAGTCCCTTCGGATTCCGATGATTGGGGGTGGGCACGTTTGAAGTCTGGTCGGGAAAAGTCCATGTTTTCGGGGCCGTCGGCGCTTGTGGCCTCGCTCACCGGTTGCTGCGTGGTCTTGGCGACGCTCGCAGCTGAAGCCGATGCCGACGCCAGGGTCGCCGATGGGAGGGTGTGGCTGGCTGGTGACGGGAAGCGCGCGTCGTCCGCACCTCCAGGAGTCGTCGGTCCTGACACCTGGCCGCACGTCAAGTCGCCTGTCAGGCGAAGCGGCGTGACTTTGTCCGGTACGTCCACCAGGTCGCCCGACGCCACGTTCGACTCATCGCCGCTGCTGCTCTCGGTGTTGAAGGAAGCTGTGCGGGGTAGCGGCGGCAAGGGTTCCGCGAAAACAGCACCGAACGGCTCCACCTCGTTTGAAGGCGTCCCCTCGAGCTGCTCCTTCACGGGCACCTCCGTCGCGGGGGCGGGTTCGGGCTCCCTCGGGCGGCTGGTCGTTGGGTGCTCGTCGGCAACAGGCGTCCGGACGGTTGGTGGGCTCCGCGTTTCTGCGACCACGTTGTCCTTACTCGGTTCCTTCCTCGAGGCGGCGGCCGCCGCATAGGACCGTGGCCGCAGGCAGTCCGCTGTGGCGTGGCTTCCACCGCAGCGCCTGCAAGCCGCTCCGCATCCGGCCGTGTCGTGGCCGAACACCTCGCAGCGAGCGCACCGCGGCGTTCGACACGCCGCGCCGATGTGGCCGTCCTGCCCGCAGCGGGAACACACCTTCCGGACGCCTCGGTAGTCAAACATGACGCGGTGGCCCTGGACGGTCAAGAAGTTCGGCACCGCCTGCTTCATCTCGATCCGGACCACGCGCGTCCCGTTGCCGACGTGACGACGGCCCTTGAGGACGGGGTGGGTGATGTCCAGCACCTTGCCGAAAGAGCTCAGTGCCGCTGCCAGCGCCGCGTCTCCCACGAACAGCGGCACACGAAAAGCCGTCACGTGGACCACGGCAGGACCCACGCAGGCTACTGGGACGGAAGTGCCGTTCACATTGAAGGCGCCTTCCACGAGCATCTTCTCCGCCGCCGCAGCAGAGGCCATGGCGACGCAGAACTTCATGCCTCCATGGTGCTGGAGGCTCTCTAGCCCTTTCGGGCCGACAACCAACTCGATGCCGTCGACGATGTCGTCAGCTGTCGCGTCGGATGTAACTGTGAACGAAAAACAGTGCGCCTTTGGGGGCGGCGCACGGAACACGGGAGGGGCAGCAGGTCCCGGGCCTCCCATGACGTCACGGGTGGCCGGCTGGGCTGCTGCTTGCACGAACTTCACGCAGTTTGCCCGAGCACCGGCAAAGGCACGGCGCCTGGGCGGGGGAGGCTGGTTGCGGAACCTCCGGGTCGCAGTGGATCCGGGGCCCGCCTGCACTTGTCGATGAAACTTCTCAGGAAGCCAGCGCCGAAAAAAACCTTCGCTGGGTCTGGACGAGCTCGGGCGTAAAAAGAGAAGTTTATTTTTTCTGTTTTAACATAGAAAATACAAAACAAAACAGATGAACTTAATTCTCTGATCAGTCAAGCACATGCGCAGTGACGCAGCACTGAGCACGTCAGTAATGCAGTAAAAATGCCGATACTCGACCGCCGCGCAGGACGATAAAGTATGTCGACCATTTGCGCAAGAACTCAGCCTCGCTCATTGACAGAGCGTCCATGCATGCTTGTTCAAAGAGGCGCGTGCGCAGGCGCTGCAACATTGGGAACATTGTTCTTTGCGGACGCCCATTTAAGGATGCCACTCCACGCTGCCGCCACAAAACAAACATGCCGACACACAAGAGCATATTTGTGAACAGTTCGCGTGAACTAGTGCACGCTTCGAGGCGGGTTAAAAACATGCGTGACACTAATGTCCAAAAGGTGCGCGCAACTACACACTCAAACATTGCGTGCTGTAAAGTTTCAAGCAGACCGCACTGCGGGCATCGGGCGGAGGGCGCCACGCCCCACGCCGCAAGGCGGTCTATTGTGGGCAGGACCCGCCAGCCTCGCAGCCAGCCGAAGTCTCTGACATCTGCAGGAAGCGTAGCTGAGGTCAGTTGGCGCCAGCGTGCCCGTCTCGTTTTCTGGAGTTGTTCGCGGGTCAGCGCAGCGACCGTTACTGCTTCACACATTCTGGAGGGCGGGGTTTCATCAACATCCAGATCGGGCACGCTGGCAGTCAACGACGTCAGTGTGCGACGCACATTAACGAAAAATGCCGGCGGCTGCTCGGCTGTAGGGCCAACCACGTGTTGTGAAAAAAACACGTTACGCGCTGTACCCAGAAAATATGTGAGGAGTGTTCTCCCGGGATAGTCTGGGTTGCGTACAAGATCTCGTACTCCTCGCAAGGCGAGCACATTGCACATGGTGCGGATACAAGGTATACCAAACCCACCCATGTACGATGGAAGGCGCATGAACATTCGTGACACAAGTTCGGTTTTGCCCGCCCAAACGAAAGAGCCACAGGCCGAGGTTAGCCTGCGCGCAAACGTGCGCGGTGGGTTTGCGACGCGGGCGACAAAAAAACAAGCGGCTAGGATTGTGGACTTAACTATATAGCAGCGCTCTGCCATTGAAAGGCGGAAAGTTGACGCTACCGATAGGCGTTTCTCAGCGTTCGTGCGGAGGTTAGTCCAGGTTTCGCGGGCTACTTCTCCGCTGGCGAGGAATACTACTCCCAGGACTTTCACTCCCTGAACCCATTCCACCTCACCCGCAAGGTTCGGTGTGAAGGTGCCAAACCTTAGTGCCTTGCTCTTTCCCCTGTTCAATAGGGCCCCAGATATCTTGCTGTACTCGAGAAACAGCCGCGAAAAAGCGGTGTAGCTATCCTCGTCCTTGAGGAAAAGCGACACGTCATCGGCGTAGGCCGATACCTTGATTTGGCCCTGGCCAGGCAGAGGGAAGCCGCGTATGGATGGGCTGTCGTTAATGCGCCGGATGAGTGGATCCAGGCACAACACGAAGAATGTTGGGGAGAGAGGGCGTCCTTGCCTTATGCCCCTGGTGACTGAGAAGGGAGCGCTCTGGTGGCCGTTTACGGAGAGACGAGCATTCAGGTCTGCGTAAAGTAAGCGCAGCCTGCTGACAATTTGCGGAGGGAATCCGAAGGCTTCAAGGACTCCGAACAGATACGAGTGTTCCACCCGATCGAATGCTTTCGCCTGGTCTAGTGAAACAAAGCACCCGCTGAAGCCCGTCCTGCTGGCAAATGTGAACAGGTCTCTAGTGAGTGCCAATGCATCAAACACAGAGCGGTCAGGGACGCTGCTGGTTTGAGCCCGGTGGATTAGGTGAGGTAGGATCGTCCGCATTCTTGTGTTCAGTAAAGATGTGACTATTTTGTAATCTGCGTTTAAGAGGCTTATGGGCCGCCATGCTTGCGGGTCGGAGGGGTCACCGCCCGCTTTCGGAATGAGTATGATGCGACATTCGCGGAAAGAGTTTGGACGTAACCCATCCGCGAGGAAGCCGTTGACCATCTTCAGGAGCGCTCCTTGGATCTCGTAAAAAAAGTTTGAATAAAAACTTGTTGGAATGCCGTCTGGACCGGGGGCAGAGGCTGCATTCATACTCTGCAGGATGGCGTGCAGCTCTTGGCTTGTGGCTGGTGCGCAAAGGTTTTCATGCAGCTCTTCAGCTACTCGTGGCAAGTTTCCAAAAAAGCTTTGCAGAAGCCCGTCATAACCATCTTGAAGATTTAGCCAACTGTGCGTAGAGAACAGGTTCGAGAAGTGACTTGCAAAGATCGTGCAGATATCGGACGCGGTTTTGCTTTGGGTGCCGTCTGGGAGTGTCACGAAAGGCACAGTAGCGGGCGCTAATTCCTCTGCCGTGCCTGCGCGTACGTGTCGTAGCACAGCCGGGTCTGATATAGGCCACCCGAGCTGGTGTGCACGACTAGCTGCCCGTGATGACTGGCAGAGCAACACGTGGTAACGTGCTTTAAGTAGACTCAGGTAATCGCTCATGGCAAAGGTTAAGGGTGCTCCCCTTTGCACTATACGGATGCGCTTGAGGGTGTCATTCAGTGCATGAGTTACCCGGCGTCTGCGGTCTTGACCGGCCGCCACCAGAGTTGCCTGCCAACGAGCCTTGAGTGTGTCCCATGAATCAGTCGCAACGAAGCTCTTGCACGATGCTGCCAACTCCGTACGCAGCGACGCCACGCTTTCCGGGTCCGCCAGTAGGCTCGTGTCCATGCGCCACGTAACAGTACGTGGGGTGTCCTCACCAAAGTCGAGCCTGACTGACAAGGGGTGGTGATCGGAAATCACTGGCGTGCCTGCAGGGAACGCGAGAACTTCGCAGCTAACGACAAACGAAGCGAGCTCTGGTGGAAAATAGAATTTGTCTATCCGACTCGCTGACTGTGCTCTCTCAAACGTCGCTCCAAAGGCATCCCCGTGAAGCTGCACCCACGCGTCAGACAAGCGGAACTGAGTCACGAGATCGCGGAGCGCGGGGGCACCGCAATAACGGCGACCGTGACCCTGTCCGCGGACGTCACGGTCGATGTTAAGTACTGTTAAGAGTGGACAACGTGGTCCTGAGAGCCGGGTGTGTCTCATCGCAAAGCAAGGGATATGAGGAGGCCTGGCGCCGGCGGCAGAAGCATTGACGACGACGGACGGGGTTGTTGCACTCCAAATCACCGAACCTCCGAACCGATCGAAGGGCGCTGTGTCCCACGGACCTGGGAGAAATTACTGTCAGACGAGTGTCGTCGTTAGGCAAAGATGCGGCGACAGCTTGCGACGGCAGCGGCAACGGTGAAAGCAGAGATGCACAGCAGCACGGCGGAAGCAGCGGTATACGTTGGCCGAGTCGGCCTTCGGGTCACCGGACTGGATGATGCTACGCAAGGTCACGCTGAGCGAGGCTGCTAATTGAAAGACGCTGTGTCGAAGGAGTCTCGTGCTTCGGCCATCCGGCGGGGGAGTTCGAGAAGGTTCAACCACCTGCGAGAAGACTGCGGGATTCTGCTTTCCCACGGAGGCAACGCACAGAATACTTGCGGCAGTGGTCAAGGTGACGCATCTGTGTTTGATGACTGTCTTCCCCTTCTCATCCCCCGAGCTGTGAGAGAGCGAGAGCTTCAGCACCGCCCCGTGCCGTGGGTGGTACCGCCAGCGTCATCAATGGCCCATCCGATTGGACAACGTTATTCGAACCAAGTTCCCCAGTCAGGGATCTAGGGAACGCGAACCGTATTTAACGGGATGTTGTGGTGTGATCGGAGCATTGCATTGCATTCGATTCGATTCTCATCTGTAAATATGTAGAATAAACCCTTCTGTACAGTTTCCTCGATAACGCAGTCCGACATCGTCATTCGGAGCCGGTACCTGCGAGGCTAAACGAGTTAGTCATCTCCAGGACCCCTCCGTCTTCAACTCTGGTTCCAGCGGTGGGATAGAAGCCCCATCTTTAACACTGGTTCCAGCGGTGGGTAGTGTTGCCCGTTCTCTAACAGTACACAATTGAAGTCACCGACGATGAAAGTGGGGTAGGGATCAAGGAGGAATGAGTCGAGGCGCTCAAAAAAATCAGAACTACTAGTCTGCCGTGCTGGCGCATATACAACCAACGCACGTACCCGCCGCTGGTTTAGTGTGAAGTCAACCGCAAGAGTGCGGCCGTCCAGCCCGAAAGTGCAATGAGCACCCGCGCGCAGGCAGGGGTTTAAAAAAACGACACCAACACCGCACATATGAAAATCAGTCAACGAAAAATAAGCAAAAACAGAAAACCGGGTGGTGAAATTAAGCACATCAAGTGAAGTACGGAAGTTGCATTCCTGTAAAAACAGGATGTCGACGCCCCTAGCCCTGGCAAAGTGCATCACCTCTCTCTGTCTGTCTACGGATTGAAATCCCCGAACATTCAGGGAGAGGAGATGCACAACCGCCATGACTGCCAAGAGCGCCGACGGCATAGCATACAACCTAAAGAGCGCTGCCATGGGCGGCGCTTGGCGCGCGCGGCACTTTTTTGCTAGAACGTTCGTTAACAGTCCCTTCGGATTCCGATGATTGGGGGTGGGCACGTTTGAAGTCTGGTCGGGAAAAGTCCATGTTTTCGGGGCCGTCGGCGCTTGTGGCCTCGCTCACCGGTTGCTGCGTGGTCTTGGCGACGCTCGCAGCTGAAGCCGATGCCGACGCCAGGGTCGGCGATGGGAGGGTGTGGCTGGCTGGTGACGGGAAGCGCGCGTCGTCCGCACCTCCAGGAGTCGTCGGTCCTGACACCTGGCCGCACGTCAAGTCGCCTGTCAGGCGAAGCGGCGTGACTTTGTCCGGTACGTCCACCAGGTCGCCCGACGCCACGCTCGACTCATCGCCGCTGCTGCTCTCGGTGTTGAAGGAAGCTGTGCGGGGTAGCGGCGGCAAGGGTTCCGCGAAAACAGCACCGAACGGCTCCACCTCGTTTGAAGGCGTCCCCTCGAGCTGCTCCTTGACGGGCACCTCCGTCGCGGGGGCGGGTTCGGGCTCCCTCGGGCGGCTGGTCGTTGGGTGCTCGTCGGCAACAGGCGTCCGGACGGTTGGTGGGCTCCGCGTTTCTGCGGCCACGTTGTCCTTACTCGGTTCCTTCCTCGAGGCGGCGGCCGCCGCATAGGACCGTGGCCGCAGGCAGTCCGCTGTGGCGTGGCTTCCACCGCAGCGCCTGCAAGCCGCTCCGCATCCGGCCGTGTCGTGGCCGAACACCTCGCAGCGAGCGCACCGCGGCGTTCGACACGCCGCGCCGATGTGGCCGTCCTGCCCGCAGCGGGAACACACCTTCCGGACGCCTCGGTAGTCAAACATGACGCGGTGGCCCTGGACGTTCAAGAAGTTCGGCACCGCCTGCTTCATCTCGATCCGGACCACGCGCGTCCCGTTGCCGACGTGACGACGGCCCTTGAGGACGGGGTGGGTGATGTCCAGCACCTTGCCGAAAGAGCTCAGTGCCGCTGCCAGCGCCGCGTCTCCCACGAACAGCGGCACACGAAAAGCCGTCACGTGGACCACGGCAGGACCCACGCAGGCTACTGGGACGGAAGTGCCGTTCACATTCAAGGCGCCTTCCACGAGCATCTTCTCCGCCGCCGCAGCAGAGGCCATGGCGACGCAGAACTTCATGCCTCCATGGTGCTGGAGGCTCTCTAGCCCTTTCGGGCCGACAACCAACTCGATGCCGTCGACGATGTCGTCAGCTGTCGCGTCGGATGTAACTGTAAACGAAAAACAGTGCGCCTTTGGGGGCGGCGCACGGAACACCGGAGGGGCAGCAGGTCCCGGGCCTCCCATGACGTCACGGGCGGCCGACTGGGCTGCTGCTTGAAGGCCAGGAAGTTGCCCGAGCACCGGCAAAGGCACGGCGCCTGGGCTGGGAGGCTGGTTGCGGATCCTCGGGGTCGCAGTGGATCCGAGGCCCGCCTGCACTTGTCAAAACTTCTCAGCAAGCCAGCGCCGAAAAAACTTCGCTGGTTCTGGACGAGCTCGGGCGTAAAAAGAGAAGTTTATTTTTTCTGTTTTAACATAGAAAATACAAAACAAAACAGATGAACTTAATTCTCTGATCAGTCAAGCACATGCGCAGTGACGCAGCACTGAGCTCGTCAGTAATGCAGTAAAAATGCCGATACTCGACCGCCGCGCAGGACGATAAAGTATGTCGACCATTTGCGCAAGAACTCAGCCTCGCTCATTGACAGAGCGTCCATGCATGCTTGTTCAAAGAGGCGCGTGCGCAGGCGCTGCAACATTGGGAACATTGTTCTTTGCGGACGCCCATTTAAGGATGCCACTCCACGCTGCCGCCACAAAACAAACATGCCGACACACAAGAGCATATTTGTGAACAGTTCGCGTGAACTAGTGCGCGCTTCGAGGCGGGTTAAAAACATGCGTGACACTAATGTCCAAAAGGTGCGCGCAACTACACACTCAAACATTGCGTGCTGCAAAGTTTCAAGCAGACCGCACTGCGGGCATCGGGCGGAGGGCGCCACGCCCCACGCCGCAAGGCGGTCTCTTGTGGGCAGGACCCGCCAGCCTCGCAGCCAGCCGAAGTCTCTGACATCTGCAGGAAGCGTAGCTGAGGTCAGTTGGCGCCAGCGTGCCCGTCTCGTTTTCTGGAGTTGTTCGCGGGTCAGCGCAGCGACCGTTACTGCTTCACACATTCTGGAGGGCGGGGTTTCATCAACATCCAGATCGGGCACGCTGGCGGTCAACGACGTCAGTGTGCGACGCACATTAACGAAAAATGCCGGCCGGCGGCTGCTCGGCTGTAGGGCCAACCACGTGTTGTGAAAAAAACACGTCACGCGCTGTACCCAGAAAATATGTGAGGAGTGTTCTCCCGGGATAGTCTGGGTTGCGTACAAGATCTCGTACTCCTCGCAAGGCGAGCACATTGCACATGGTGCGGATACAAGGTATACCAAACCCACCCATGTACGATGGAAGGCGCATGAACATTCGTGACACAAGTTCGGTTTTGCCCGCCCAAACGAAAGAGCCACAGGCCGAGGTTAGCCTGCGCGCAAACGTGCGCGGTGGGTTTGCGACGCGGGCGACAAAAAAACATGCGGCTAGTATTGTGGACTTAACTATATAGCAGCGCTCTGCCATTGAAAGGCGGAAAGTTGACGCTACCGAGAGGCGTTTCTCAGCGTTCGTGCGGAGGTTAGTCCAGGTTTCGCGGGCTACTTCTCCGCTGGCGAGGAATACTACTCCCAGGACTTTCACTCCCTGAACCCACTCCACCTCACCCGCAAGGTTCGGTGTGAAGGTGCCAAACCTTAGTGCCTTGCTCTTTCCCCTGTTCAATAGGGCCCCAGATATCTTGCTGTACTCGAGAAACAGCCGCGAAAAAGCGGTGTAGCTATCCTCGTCCTTGAGGAAAAGCGACACGTCATCGGCGTAGGCCGATAAATTGATTTGGCCCTGGCCAGGCAGAGGGAAGCCGCGTATGGATGGGCTGTCGTTAATGCGCCGGATGAGTGGATCCAGGCACAACACGAAGAATGTTGGGGAGAGAGGGCATCCTTGCCTTATGCCCCTGGTGACTGAGAAGGGAGCGCTCTGGTGGCCGTTTACGGAGAGACGAGCATTCAGGTCTGCGTAAAGTAAGCGCAGCCTGCTGACAATTTGCGGAGGGAATCCGAAGGCTTCAAGGACTCCGAACAGATACGAGTGTTCCACCCGATCGAATGCTTTCGCCTGGTCTAGTGAAACAAAGCACCCGCTGAAGCCCGTCCTGCTGGCAAATGTGAACAGGTCTCTAGTGAGTGCCAATGCATCAAACACAGAGCGGTCAGGGACGCTGCTGGTTTGAGCCCGGTGGATTAGGTGAGGTAGGATCGTCCGCATTCTTGTGTTCAGTAAAGATGTGACTATTTTGTAATCTGCGTTTAAGAGGCTTATGGGCCGCCATGCTTGCGGGTCGGAGGGGTCACCGCCCGCTTTCGGAATGAGTATGATGCGACATTCGCGGAAAGAGTTTGGACGTAACCCATCCGCGAGGAAGCCGTTGACCATCTTCAGGAGCGCTCCTTGGATCTCGTAAAAAAAGTTTGAATAAAAACTTGTTGGAATGCCGTCTGGACCGGGGGCAGAGGCTGCATTCATACTCTGCAGGATGGCGTGCAGCTCTTGGCTTGTGGCTGGTGCGCAAAGGTTTTCATGCAGCTCTTCAGCTACTCGTGGCAAGTTTCCAAAAAAGCTTTGTAGAAGCCCGTCATAACCATCTTGAAGATTTAGCCAACTGTGCGTAGAGAACAGGTTCGAGAAGTGACTTGCAAAGATCGTGCAGATATCGGACGCGGTTTTGCTTTGGGTGCCGTCTGGGAGTGTCACGAAAGGCACAGTAGCGGGCGCTAATTCCTCTGCCGTGCCTGCGCGTACGTGTCGTAGCACAGCCGGGTCTGATATAGGCCGCCCGAGCTGGTGTGCACGACTAGCTGCCCGTGATGACTGGCAGAGCAACACGTGGTAACGTGCTTTAAGTAGACTCAGGTAATCGCTCATGGCAAAGGTTAAGGGTGCTCCCCTTTGCACTATACGGATGCGCTTGAGGGTGTCATTCAGTGCATGAGTTACCCGGCGTCTGCGGTCTTGACCGGCCGCCACCAGAGTTGCCTGCCAACGAGCCTTGAGTGTGTCCCATGAATCAGTCGCAACGAAGCTCTTGCACGATGCTGCCAACTCCGTACGCAGCGACGCCACGCTTTCCGGGTCCGCCAGTAGGCTCGTGTCCATGCGCCACGTAACAGTACGTGGGGTGTCCTCACCAAAGTCGAGCCTGACTGACAAGGGGTGGTGATCGGAAATCACTGGCGTGCCTGCAGGGAACGCGAGAACTTCGCAGCTAACGACAAACGAAGCGAGCTCTGGTGGAAAATAGAATTTGTCTATCCGACTCGCTGACGGTGCTCTCTCAAACGTCGCTCCAAAGGCATCCCCGTGAAGCTGCACCCACGCGTCAGACAAGCGGAACTGAGTCACGAGATCGCGGAGCGCGGGGGCACCGCAATAACGGCGACCGTGACCCTGTCCGCGGACGTCACGGTCGATGTTAAGTACACAATTGAAGTCACCGACGATGAAAGTGGGGTAGGGATCAAGGAGGAATGAGTCGAGGCGCTCAAAAAAATCAGAACTACTAGTCTGCCGTGCTGGCGCATATACAACCAACGCACGTACCCGCCGCTGGTTTAGTGTGAAGTCGACCGCAAGAGTGCGGCCGTCCAGCCCGAAAGTGCAATGAGCACCCGCGCGCAGGCAGGGGTTTAAAAAAACGACACCAACACCGCACATATGAAAATCAGTCAACGAAAAATAAGCAAAAACAGAAAACCGGGTGGTGAAATTAAGCACATCAAGTGAAGTACGGAAGTTGCATTCCTGTAAAAACAGGATGTCGACGCCCCTAGCCCTGGCAAAGTGCATCACCTCTCTCTGTCTGTCTACGGATTGAAATCCCCGAACATTCAGGGAGAGGAGATGCACAACCGCCATGACTGCCAAGAGCGCCGACGGCATAGCATACAACCTAAAGAGCGCTGCCATGGGCGGCGCTTGGCGCGCGCGGCACTTTTTTGCTAGAACGTTCGTTAACAGTCCCTTCGGATTCCGATGATTGGGGGTGGGCACGTTTGAAGTCTGGTCGGGAAAAGTCCATGTTTTCGGGGCCGTCGGCGCTTGTGGCCTCGCTCACCGGTTGCTGCGTGGTCTTGGCGACGCTCGCAGCTGAAGCCGATGCCGACGCCAGGGTCGCCGATGGGAGGGTGTGGCTGGCTGGTGACGGGAAGCGCGCGTCGTCCGCACCTCCAGGAGTCGTCGGTCCTGACACCTGGCCGCACGTCAAGTCGCCTGTCAGGCGAAGCGGCGTGACTTTGTCCGGTACGTCCACCAGGTCGCCCGACGCCACGCTCGACTCATCGCCGCTGCTGCTCTCGGTGTTGAAGGAAGCTGTGCGGGGTAGCGGCGGCAAGGGTTCCGCGAAAACAGCACCGAACGGCTCCACCTCGTTTGAAGGCGTCCCCTCGAGCTGCTCCTTGACGGGCACCTCCGTCGCGGGGGCGGGTTCGGGCTCCCTCGGGCGGCTGGTCGTTGGGTGCTCGTCGGCAACAGGCGTCCGGACGGTTGGTGGGCTCCGCGTTTCTGCGGCCACGTTGTCCTTACTCGGTTCCTTCCTCGAGGCGGCGGCCGCCGCATAGGACCGTGGCCGCAGGCAGTCCGCTGTGGCGTGGCTTCCACCGCAGCGCCTGCAAGCCGCTCCGCATCCGGCCGTGTCGTGGCCGAACACCTCGCAGCGAGCGCACCGCGGCGTTCGACACGCCGCGCCGATGTGGCCGTCCTGCCCGCAGCGGGAACACACCTTCCGGACGCCTCGGTAGTCAAACATGACGCGGTGGCCCTGGACGTTCAAGAAGTTCGGCACCGCCTGCTTCATCTCGATCCGGACCACGCGCGTCCCGTTGCCGACGTGACGACGGCCCTTGAGGACGGGGTGGGTGATGTCCAGCACCTTGCCGAAAGAGCTCAGTGCCGCTGCCAGCGCCGCGTCTCCCACGAACAGCGGCACACGAAAAGCCGTCACGTGGACCACGGCAGGACCCACGCAGGCTACTGGGACGGAAGTGCCGTTCACATTCAAGGCGCCTTCCACGAGCATCTTCTCCGCCGCCGCAGCAGAGGCCATGGCGACGCAGAACTTCATGCCTCCATGGTGCTGGAGGCTCTCTAGCCCTTTCGGGCCGACAACCAACTCGATGCCGTCGACGATGTCGTCAGCTGTCGCGTCGGATGTAACTGTAAACGAAAAACAGTGCGCCTTTGGGGGCGGCGCACGGAACACCGGAGGGGCAGCAGGTCCCGGGCCTCCCATGACGTCACGGGCGGCCGACTGGGCTGCTGCTTGAAGGCCAGGAAGTTGCCCGAGCACCGGCAAAGGCACGGCGCCTGGGCTGGGAGGCTGGTTGCGGATCCTCGGGGTCGCAGTGGATCCGAGGCCCGCCTGCACTTGTCAAAACTTCTCAGCAAGCCAGCGCCGAAAAAACTTCGCTGGTTCTGGACGAGCTCGGGCGTAAAAAGAGAAGTTTATTTTTTCTGTTTTAACATAGAAAATACAAAACAAAACAGATGAACTTAATTCTCTGATCAGTCAAGCACATGCGCAGTGACGCAGCACTGAGCACGTCAGTAATGCAGTAAAAATGCCGATACTCGACCGCCGCGCAGGACGATAAAGTATGTCGACCATTTGCGCAAGAACTCAGCCTCGCTCATTGACAGAGCGTCCATGCATGCTTGTTCAAAGAGGCGCGTGCGCAGGCGCTGCAACATTGGGAACATTGTTCTTTGCGGACGCCCATTTAAGGATGCCACTCCACGCTGCCGCCACAAAACAAACATGCCGACACACAAGAGCATATTTGTGAACAGTTCGCGTGAACTAGTGCGCGCTTCGAGGCGGGTTAAAAACATGCGTGACACTAATGTCCAAAAGGTGCGCGCAACTACACACTCAAACATTGCGTGCTGCAAAGTTTCAAGCAGACCGCACTGCGGGCATCGGGCGGAGGGCGCCACGCCCCACGCCGCAAGGCGGTCTCTTGTGGGCAGGACCCGCCAACCTCGCAGCCAGCAGAAGTCTCTGACATCTGCAGGAAGCGTAGCTGAGGTCAGTTGGCGCCAGCGTGCCCGTCTCGTTTTCTGGAGTTGTTCGCGGGTCAGCGCAGCGACCGTTACTGCTTCACACATTCTGGAGGGCGGGGTTTCATCAACATCCAGATCGGGCACGCTGGCGGTCAACGACGTCAGTGTGCGACGCACATTAACGAAAAATGCCGGCGGCTGCTCGGCTGTAGGGCCAACCACGTGTTGTGAAAAAAACACGTCACGCGCTGTACCCAGAAAATATGTGAGGAGTGTTCTCCCGGGATAGTCTGGGTTGCGTACAAGATCTCGTACTCCTCGCAAGGCGAGCACATTGCACATGGTGCGGATACAAGGTATACCAAACCCACCCATGTACGATGGAAGGCGCATGAACATTCGTGACACAAGTTCGGTTTTGCCCGCCCAAACGAAAGAGCCACAGGCTGAGGTTAGCCTGCGCGCAAACGTGCGCGGTGGGTTTGCGACGCGGGCGACAAAAAAACATGCGGCTAGTATTGTGGACTTAACTATATAGCAGCGCTCTGCCATTGAAAGGCGGAAAGTTGACGCTACCGAGAGGCGTTTCTCAGCGTTCGTGCGGAGGTTAGTCCAGGTTTCGCGGGCTACTTCTCCGCTGGCGAGGAATACTACTCCCAGGACTTTCACTCCCTGAACCCACTCCACCTCACCCGCAAGGTTCGGTGTGAAGGTGCCAAACCTTAGTGCCTTGCTCTTTCCCCTGTTCAATAGGGCCCCAGATATCTTGCTGTACAAGAGAAACAGCCGCGAAAAAGCGGTGTAGCTATCCTCGTCCTTGAGGAAAAGCGGCAGGCCGATAAATTGATTTGGCCCTGGCCAGGCAGAGGGAAGCCGCGTATGGATGGGCTGTCGTTAATGCGCCGGATGAGTGGATCCAGGCACAACACGAAGAATGTTGGGGAGAGAGGGCATCCTTGCCTTATGCCCCTGGTGACTGAGAAGGGAGCGCTCTGGTGGCCGTTTACGGAGAGACGAACATTCAGGTCTGCGTAAAGTAAGCGCAGCCTGCTGACAATTTGCGGAGGGAATCCGAAGGCTTCAAGGACTCCGAACAGATACGAGTGTTCCACCCGATCGAATGCTTTCGCCTGGTCTAGTGAAACAAAGCACCCGCTGAAGCCCGTCCTGCTGGCAAATGTGAACAGGTCTCTAGTGAGTGCCAATGCATCAAACACAGAGCGGTCAGGGACGCTGCTGGTTTGAGCCCGGTGGATTAGGTGAGGTAGGATCGTCCGCATTCTTGTGTTCAGTAAAGATGTGACTATTTTGTAATCTGCGTTTAAGAGGCTTATGGGCCGCCATGCTTGCGGGTCGGAGGGGTCACCGCCCGCTTTCGGAATGAGTATGATGCGACATTCGCGGAAAGAGTTTGGACGTAACCCATCCGCGAGGAAGCCGTTGACCATCTTCAGGAGCGCTCCTTGGATCTCGTAAAAAAAGTTTGAATAAAAACTTGTTGGAATGCCGTCTGGACCGGGGGCAGAGGCTGCATTCATACTCTGCAGGATGGCGTGCAGCTCTTGGCTTGTGGCTGCTGCGCAAAGGTTTTCATGCAGCTCTTCAGCTACTCGTGGCAAGTTTCCAAAAAAGCTTTGTAGAAGCCCGTCATAACCATCTTGAAGATTTAGCCAACTGTGCGTAGAGAACAGGTTCGAGAAGTGACTTGCAAATATCGTGCAGATATCGGACGCGGTTTTGCTTTGGGTGCCGTCTGGGAGTGTCACGAAAGGCACAGTAACGGGCGCTAATTCCTCTGTCGTGCCTGCGCGTACGTGTCGTAGCACAGCCGGGTCTGATATAGGCCGCCCGAGCTGGTGTGCACGACTAGCTGCCCGTGATGACTGGCAGAGCAACACGTGGTAACGTGCTTTAAGTAGACTCAGGTAATCGCTCATGGCAAAGGTTAAGGGTGCTCCCCTTTGCACTATACGGATGCGCTTGAGGGTGTCATGCAGTGCATGAGTTACCCGGCGTCTGCGGTCTTGACCGGCCGCCACCAGAGTTGCCTGCCAACGAGCCTTGAGTGTGTCCCATGAATCAGTCGCAACGAAGCTCTTGCACGATGCTGCCAACTCCGTACGCAGCGACGCCACGCTTTCCGGGTCCGCCAGTAGGCTCGTGTCCATGCGCCACGTAACAGTACGTGGGGTGTCCTCACCAAAGTCGAGCCTGACTGACAAGGGGTGGTGATCGGAAATCACCGGCGTGCCTGCAGGGAACGCGAGAACTTCGCAGCTAACGACAAAAGAAGCGAGCTCTGGTGGAAAATAGAATTTGTCTATCCGACTCGCTGACTGTGCTCTCTCAAACGTCGCTCCAAAGGCATCCCCGTGAAGCTGCACCCACGCGTCAGACAAGCGGAACTGAGTCACGAGATCGCGGAGCGCGGGGGCACCGCAATAACGGCGACCGTGACCCTGTCCGCGGACGTCACGGTCGATGTTAAGTACACAATTGAAGTCACCGACGATGAAAGTGGCGTAGGGATCAAGGAGGAATGAGTCGAGGCGCTCAAAAAAATCAGAACTACTAGGCTGCCGTGCTGGCGCATATACAACCAACGCACGTACCCGCCGCTGGTTTAGTGTGAAGTCGACCGCAAGAGTGCGGCCGTCCAGCCCGAAAGTGCAATGAGCACCCGCGCGCAGGCAGGGGTTTAAAAAAACGACACCAACACCGCACATATGAAAATCAGTCAACGAAAAATAAGCAAAAACAGAAAACCGGGTGGTGAAATTAAGCACATCAAGTGAAGTACGGAAGTTGCATTCCTGTAAAAACAGGATGTCGACGCCCCTAGCCCTGGCAAAGTGCATCACCTCTCTCTGTCTGTCTACGGATTGAAATCCCCGAACATTCAGGGAGAGGAGATGCACAACCGCCATGACTGCCAAGAGCACCGACGGCATAGCATACAACCTAAAGAGTGCTGCCATGGGCGGCGCTTGGCGCGCGCGGCACTTTTTTGCTAGAACGTTCGTTAACAGTCCCTTCGGATTCCGATGATTGGGGGTGGGCACGTTTGAAGTCTGGTCGGGAAAAGTCCATGTTTTCGGGGCCGTCGGCGCTTGTGGCCTCGCTCACCGGTTGCTGCGTGGTCTTGGCGACGCTCGCAGCTGAAGCCGATGCCGACGCCAGGGTCGCCGATGGGAGGGTGTGGCTGGCTGGTGACGGGAAGCGCGCGTCGTCCGCACCTCCAGGAGTCGTCGGTCCTGACACCTGGCCGCACGTCAAGTCGCCTGTCAGGCGAAGCGGCGTGACTTTGTCCGGTACGTCCACCAGGTCGCCCGACGCCACGCTCGACTCATCGCCGCTGCTGCTCTCGGTGTTGAAGGAAGCTGTGCGGGGTAGCGGCGGCAAGGGTTCCGCGAAAACAGCACCGAACGGCTCCACCTCGTTTGAAGGCGTCCCCTCGAGCTGCTCCTTCACGGGCACCTCCGTCGCGGGGGCGGGTTCGGGCTCCCTTGGGCGGCTGGTCGTTGGGTGCTCGTCGGCAACAGGCGTCCGGACGGTTGGTGGGCTCCGCGTTTCTGCGGCCACGTTGTCCTTACTCGGTTCCTTCCTCGAGGCGGCGGCCGCCGCATAGGACCGTGGCCGCAGGCAGTCCGCTGTGGCGTGGCTTCCACCGCAGCGCCTGCAAGCCGCTCCGCATCCGGCCGTGTCGTGGCCGAACACCTCGCAGCGAGCGCACTGCGGCGTTCGACACGCCGCGCCGATGTGGCCGTCCTGCCCGCAGCGGGAACACACCTTCCGGACGCCTCGGTAGTCAAACATGACGCGGTGGCCCTGGACGGTCAAGAAGTTCGGCACCGCCTGCTTCATCTCGATCCGGACGACGCGCGTCCCGTTGCCGACGTGACGACGGCCCTTGAGGACGGGGTGGGTGATGTCCAGCACCTTGCCGGAAGAGCTCAGTGCCGCTGCCAGCGCCGCGTCTCCCACGAACAGCGGCACACGAAAAGCCGTCACGTGGACCACGGCAGGACCCACGCAGGCTACTGGGACGGAAGTGCCGTTCACATTGAAGGCGCCTTCCACGAGCATCTTCTCCGCCGCCGCAGCAGAGGCCATGGCGACGCAGAACTTCATGCCTCCATGGTGCTGGAGGCTCTCTAGCCCTTTCGGGCCGACAACCAACTCGATGCCGTCGACGATGTCGTCAGCTGTCGCGTCGGAAGTAACTGTAAATGAAAAACAGTGCGCCTTTGGGGGCGGCGCACGGAACACGGGAGGGGCAGCAGGTCCCGGGCCTCCCATGACGTCACGGGTGGCCGGCTGGGCTGCTGCTTGCACGAACTTCACGCAGTTTGCCCGAGCACCGGCAAAGGCACGGCGCCTGGGCGGGGGAGGCTGGTTGCGGAACCTCCGGGTCGCAGTGGATCCGGGGCCCGCCTGCACTTGTCGATGAAACTTCTCAGGAAGCCAGCGCCGAAAAAAAACTTCGCTGGGTCTGGACGAGCTCGGGCAGCAACGGGCGTGCTCGGCGGTCGTCGAACTTCGAATGCCCACCGCTCGCTGCATCACTCAATTTAAAGCCGGCAAAGAAACTTCGAAATAACCGGTCAAAACAACTACAGTAATCTGGAAAAAACGTTGATGCAGCTCTTCATGGCTGTGATCAATCAAGATTAGTCCGGTCGCTTCTCGCGCCACGAACAAAAATGATAACGCCCTGTTCCTGCGGCCTCGAGCGCGAACGAACGAACACTGCAATGATACGTGGCATTATGATCACGTGGTCATACAACCATAACTTGGGCCATACCACCACACAGTTATGTTCGGTTTGACCTTGTGAAGCATTGAAGATCATTGTCAAAGTCGTGTTCACTGTCTCAAATCAAATGTCGAGGCCAAGGTCAAGAGTCAAGGTCAAGGGTCAAGGTCAGGTACCAAATTGTCATAGTCATATGATCACGTGGTCATACTATACCATAGCTTGGGCCACACCACCACACTGTTAGGTTCGGTTTGGCCTTGTGAAGCATTAAAGGTCACTGTCTCATCCACATCGAAATAAAAGTTGTACACCGCGGAATGGAGCTATCGCTCTAAAAGAAAGGATCAGTGAAGCCCCCTCCCATTACAGCCTTTGGCTGTGTACAGCGCCTGGCCCTCGTGCGTGCCACGCGCATACAGTGAGGAGCTAGAGTACCCCTTAACTGTCGACATACCACGAGACATGGGCGAATAACTTTTTTTTTTGCTTTATACTGCGTGAGGCAGCCCCTTTTAAAGGCGCAATGATGTAGCCACCTCTGGCCTAAGCTGGCACCGCCCGGTGATGAGGAACTGTTTTTTTTTATGTTTCCCTTTATCTTCCTCCCGTTCTTTTTTTCCCCAGTATGCATTCTGTTAACCCTTCCAATAACAATTGTTTTGAGAAAACGCTCGTGTCGCACCTCTGCCTTTCTCTCTGTCCTCGTTTTTTTTAGCGCTACTGTCGCAAAATGATAAGGAACTGAGCCCGAGAATCCTGAACGGTGCCACAGCGAAACAAGCGATGTAACTCACACATAAAGTCTGTAGAAAGCGCGATCGGGACACACCCTTTCTTTCGCGCTACGTGTTGCAACATGATAAGGAACTGAGCCCGAGAATCCTGAACGGTGCCACAGTGAAACAAGTGATGTAACTCACACATAAAGTCTGTAGAAAGCGCGATCCGGACACACCCTTTCTTTCGCGCTACGTGTCGCAAAATGATAAGGAACTGAGCCCGAGAATCCTGAACGGTGCCACAGCGAAACAAGTGATGTAACTCACACATAAAGTCTGTAGAAAGCGCGATCGGGACACACCCTTTCTATGTGATAAAAGAATTGTCAATAGTGTATGAATAAAAAATATATATTTTAGGTATTTTTCATTTTTGCTATAAAGTGAGCACCTTCGAAGTATCAAATAGAGTGTACCGAGCGAAGAAATGCGAAATAATTTTGACATAAATATTGTCAGCTTACTATACCGTCTGGCGCAGTTTGCAGCATCTAATTTATTTGGCACAATAGACACTTTTTGTTAGGCGTACGCAGTAAGCTTGCGCACGCATCGCTTACTGCGTTGCGTACGCTGTAAGTAGTGTAAACACGACACTTTTAGCTGGCCGTCCCGTAGCGTCCCTCAGGGGCACGCGTAAACGGTAGCGCCATCTAGTGACAAGATGACAAAGCACATCAACGCTGTGTTGAAGAAATTTTCATCCGTAATTACTGATAACTAGTGCGGGTGCATTGCGACCCTTTTTTCGTTTCAAGATGAAAAACCATGGAAATAGAACAAAATGCAACAAATGACTAAAAGTTAGACAACTGCTTCGCCAGGTGACGTTCTGGCGAAGTAAACACACCGCATTTAGTTAGTCCTAAGAGCTTGGAAATCGCCAAGTTATCGGAAAAACAGGGGCTACACTTCGTCTCACAAGATGTTTGCAGCACTACGGAAGGTAGAGCTCTCTCGTCCAATCAGGGCTGCAGAAACGCAGAAAATAGTCCCTCGAATATTTGAGGAGCGTATGACTATTAATCAAAACAATAAGCATTGCAACTAAAAACATGATTTGGACAGGTATATTTAAATGGTAGGGAGTGTTTCAATCGCTGGTGAAATTACCAGACAAAGCCCGTACGGACACAGCTCTGCGGAGGCCTGCTGCGAGGTAGTGATGCGTCGCCACTTTCCAACATGGCGTCGGTCGAGTCTGTTGTGTCTCCTGTGTGCTCTACACCGACAGTGCGCTGTTTCCCCAAGCAGGCGAAGCAGGTGGCTTTAAATGTTCTTGAAGCGCTTCGCGTCGAGTGCGGGGGCAGTTGGAGTACAAATGCGCTCATCAAGAGGACGGCAAAACTCACGCAGGTGAGCGAGCGAACGCTTTACAAGTGGACAACGGAGACGTTGAACACGGGCCGAGTGTTGTTGAACGCGGGCCGTTTAACGTGCGTTGCCTCTCGCGCAGCACATGGGCTTGTTTTGCATTTCGCCACCATCGACACTCGGTTGCCTCGGCACGCTGGAGTAAATAAATTTATATGCACATGACACGATTACTGAAATTTACTGCGACGCGACAACAGAGGAACTGATGAGAACAGGTTGCGACAAAAAAAAGTGGGGCTAGTCCCTTTAGAACGGGCGTCCGCATGTCCAAAAACAAACCAAAAAAAGGAATAAAAAGACATCAAGCGCCATCTGCTATAGGTAGAAAGAAGCCACCTGGAGATCAGGTGGATCGAACCACAGGCGCGTAGGAACACACTAATGTAGTGCGCGCCATCCTGATTGGACGAGAGAGCTGTACCTTTCGTAGTGCTGCACACAGCTTGTGAGAAGGAGTATAGTTATTGATTATACCTCTACGCGTGGGCTAGAGTGTGTGAAATAAAAGCGAACCGCTACCATTTGAGCGAGCTATAGCTCAGCTAAAAGTCTCTAATCTCTCTGTAAAGATTTTTTCTGGTTCTGCCGCGGCAATCATACCGATTCCGCTAATCTCTTACGCGGATATCACAAACCATTTACGCCTCTGCAGGAGGCTACTCCCGGGACCCGCCAAGGGTCTCGACAGAACCGAGGAGTGCCACCTCAGACGGCTCCTTTCCTAAATCCCGCCGTACTAAAACACGTAGACCCGACTTTCACGGGCAGGTGCAAATTCTGCGGGCAGTATTCTGACCTATACCACATGGTGTGGGCCTGCCAGTTAAATACAAATATATCAGTTATAAATTTATAAATCAGCCAACTAGGGAGGGCTGGGAGGCGGCCCTGTCCAGCTCGGACCTGGAGGCCCAGCGGGCCCTGGTCCGGAGAGCACGGGCAGCGGCGGCAGCCAATGGCGTCTCGGAATAGGGACTGCCACCCAGGTCAACGACCATCCACACCTCCCTTTACCAATTCTGTACAGTGCAACAATAAATGTTTTCTCCTCCTCCTCCTCTTGTTTTACCGTTCGGCTAATTAAATCAGTTGTTTTCCCTGAGTTTCTTTGTGAACGAAACTAACGAACGCGTACGTAGAGCACGTACACACTCACGCACAGATATGGGAAGCGACGCGACATGTCAGTAAACCGGAGCAAAATTCAAAAGCTTCAAACAGAACTTACGAAATACCCGAGGATATTAATTAAAGGCCTTACGCTAAGGAAGTCTGTGAGCCGGGTTCTGCAAACTTGCATGAGTGTGCTAATTTTTCACCCGAAAGTTTTGTTCAAATGAAAGGGACTAAGTGGCATCCCTTGGCATCCTGCGGGCAATGGAGTCCCGGTGGCAACATTGCTGTAGTTTCGCTCAGGCCTCTCCACACTATTGAACCAATCTTTCGCCTTTTACTAAAGATTGCCGTGTGGAGGGGCGTACCAATGAGCCTATAGGCCATTTTTTGTGAGGCCTTGCCCGTTTGGGTGAGGCCTATTATGTGAATCAAAAGAATGATACCGTGGTCTTCACGATGTTGCTGGTTTTAAAGCGAAAGCTTTACCAACCGTTGACGATGTTCGAGACTCCAAAGATTGAGGAAAGGAAGGGTCCATTACTGGCTTCCTGGGTCAGTGGACGCCTCAATCACGCTTTGAGGTCAGTGGCGGGGGTGAGAGAGAGATGTGGGTTTGCTTTACAACGTGATCGGGGAACTGGTGGAGGCCCACCGACAGACCCAATACATTCGGCTCACACAAACCTCCACAGGTCGGTATATCCTGCACTCCCTCGGAATCAGAACACCGGCCAACGACCCAACCCTCCTCGCTATCCCACGACCCCTTCACCGGGAGCTCCTCATCAGGCCGCTCCCGAGGAATGTGCACCCGTCCCACCTTGAGCAGCGCCGCAGATCCCGTGCGAAGGCGCTCCATCGAGCGTACGGCTCCGAGCCGGACGCCGTATGGGTGGACGCTGCCTGCACGGGTGATGAAGCGACAGCAGCTGTGGTGGACTCCTCTTCATCCAACCTCCTCACACTATACCTCTCCCTCCAGACACCTCCCCAGAGGAAGCCGCCATTGCACTTGCTATCACTCGCACGGAAGCCCGGTATATTTTAAGTGACTCTAAAACTGCGATACAAAATTTTGCTCGAGGCCGACTCCATGTCCCTGCTTTTGGCATACTGGACTCGCCCGACGCGCCCCCAAACCGCCAAATGGAGCTGATATGGATGCCTGCGCACTCCGGGAATCCTGGAAACGAGGCCTCCAACCTTTTAGCCCGAGGTTCTTTAAACCGGGCTCAGGTGGCCTCGGATCGGGGATTCACGAAGGAGCGCATGCACTCATTCAGTGAGCTGACCCAGGCATACAGAGCCTCACGCCAGCTCTACCCCCCGCCCCACCCCTCCCTAGATAAAAAACACGCAACACTCTGGCGCAGACTACAGACTGTTGGTACTGGGTGTTCGAGCCAGGAAACGGTCGAGGCGACGGTGAGTAAAATGACTTTTATGTACTGTATGTACAAGGGCTTTTACATGATACAAGGACCAAGAGCACCACGGGCTAGCACAAAGAAGGGCGGCCCCGGCGGTGAGCGTGACTCCGGCGTGATGGCTCTTCTGCTGCCCGTCTGCTGCTCGGGTTCAGCGCGGCTCCGTTTTTATAGCCGCCCGCTGACGGTTGCGGCAGCCAGCAGTTCAAATCCTCCAATCAGGTCACGGCACTGGCCACCGTTCAAATTAGACCAATGGTCGAGAGGCGACGGCCGGCGACGAGACGGAGGAGCCGCACCGCCGGAGAGGAGGGAGGAGGAAGGGTCCGCGTCGGCGCCGGCGAGACGGCATGAGTCACGCTGCACGCCGCGACATGCCCGAGAGAGTCTGAGCCTGCTTTGAGTGACGGCGGGCGCGCAGCGCTTGTTTTCAGGGAGGCCAGCCAGCGAAATGTGGGCGCCGCCACTACAAGAAACACACCCTCCCTTCACCCCTTACCCTAGCCCACTATCATCCCTCCTTCCCCACTCCGGCATGCGCTCTATGCCCAGAACCCTTCGCTTCTTCCCTCCACATCCTTTCCCTCTGCCCGGCGGACCCTCCCCCGCGGGACCTAGAGAACCTCATGGCCTGGGAGGACTGGGAGACCCTGCTGCGCTCGGAGGACCCGGCCGTGCATACCATCGCCACCGGGCTGCCACTGTTATGGACCTTAGGAACATAGACACTTGAGTGCAGCGGAGTCGTGCGGGGACCCTGGGGCGTGCCCCGAATTCCTGTGTAAATAAAGTTTTTTTCTCTCTCTCTCTTTATAGCACAATACATCAGTTGAGAATTTGTTGTGAGAACAGCTTTCACGAAATAAGAACTCAAAACCTCTTTCTTCTTGCACGCCCACCTTCCTCCCTTCCCTTACGGCAAGGTTCGGGTGTCCATCGAGATGTGACAGGTACTGCACCCTTTTCCTTTCCTCAAAACCATTTTTTATAAATGCTTGTCGTCGCGGTGCATGCCCAAATGTAGAAAATGTAACATATATCCTGCCCTTCACGCTCTTGTGAACCATGCTTCTCAGATGTGCGGATCCTAGCCAGAAGCAGCATTATGAAAGCCAGAGAACTGATTTAAGCGTTCTATATCAACAACAAAGGCAGTTTGTGTGCCAGCGAAACATCCGTATTTTTGTATCAGGCGGGAAAAAAGCTTTTTGAGCGATGTTTATCATGCAGAAATTGATGCGTAATTTTGTTCCTTGCGAGACGCTGGCTGAGTGTATATATGTATGCAGGTTCTGCAAAATGAACAAGTTGTTAGTGGCGCTCTGTCTCGTTCTCTTGACTCGTGCTCGTGTTTTTGGCGCCTTTAAATTACAATTATCATGTTTCGCGTCGTGTGAGACTAACGCTAGGGTAATTTTCAAATTGCTTCGGACAACAATAATTACTGAAGACGCTTCGGAAATTCTAAAGTGTGCTTGGCGAAAGCCTTGTGGTCAACCCACTGCAGCTTCCCCGAACCGCTTGGCGCGGAATCACTGGGCCGCTTCGGAGCCATGCGTCTCACTCACTCGACTGCAGCGATACGTCTCGCGAAGGAGCGGCGGTGCAGCGCCACCGCCGAAGCGCGCGCTCGTTGTACCTGTGACGTCACGGTTGCTAAGCACAGCTGCGCCCCCCACTGGCGCGCCGGTTGCTAAGGAGGGGAGCAGATTGCGCAGCTGCGCGGAGGGGATACCACAGTTGGCACGATTCCAGCGCACAGACGAACACCGCGAGCATGAGACATCAAAGGCTTTCGCCTTAAAAAGCAACCAACGATGTAATGACGCTCTGGTGCAGCCGTAGTAGCGCCACTTCAGTTTAAGCATGAAGAGAGGAAGAGGAGCGGCAAAAAAGGCGGAAAGTTTTCCCCGGGAGAACAAAGCGGTTTTTTACCCTGCAGTGGGGACAGCAGATGAAGGGATGAGGGGATGCGAGAGAGAGAGAGATTCAATTGTACCTGGTGATGAAATTCCTGACCGGTATATTCAATGCCCTCGCTTTCTCGTCGTCGCTAACGGCTCGTAAGCATGAGCCCATATTTTATGCTGTTTATGCAAAGATACGTGGCTTGGGTAATGATTTCGGTGGTCAGCAGAACCTTAATAACGTATTATGCATGACACCTCTGTAATTTACTTCCCGAAAAAAAAAATTCCGTCGAGCCGGATTCGAACCAGCGACCTATGGATACCCATAGCACGAGTCTTCTACAGTCCACCGCTCTACCAACTGAGCTATCGACGGAAACGAGAGCGCGTTCCGGTTGCTTTGCTCAAGTGCGAGTAGACAAGGAAAGCAGCGTGCAGGTTTTCCTTTCACGCGACAATGGGCTTATGCTCTCAATCCGGTCTATTTTCTTTTGGCTACTATTTGTTTTGAAGACAGCTTCATTACTTTCGTCTGGTTTGCATTGTATTCGCTTCATTTTTTCTCTTGCTTTTTCGATACCTATTGTTCGTGTTCTTATGCGTTATTTGCTAGCTCACGATGCAGGTATACATTCAAAATTGAAAGAGAACGCAATTGTTCTTTTCAGAATCATTTGCCTCCTTTGCGTGGAATTCTCAACTCTTTATTTCTTCTGCTTTCATTTCCTCCTCTTCCCTTTTCTCCCAGCCTTCAGGTTTCAACTCGGCACGCAACGGAGTCGTAGAGTGGGCACAACTGGAAACAACCTAGTAATGTCGCCCGTCATGTTTTCAGAAGGTGCCTGCGCCTGGAAATATCTAGCGCTGGTCAAATGGAGGCAAAAGAATAGGGTTGGATATTTAGATGCAAGACGTCCAAATCGCCACACAACGATAACCAGGCCCCTTCGCTCTTAAGGCGAAACTGCGAGGTGTTGGCGCGGCAGGACACGTCGATGAGATTATTTTGTGATCAATTTTAGTCATGTATGTGCTATCGTGGGGCATATCGCTACGAGACCGTTCTTCGTGTTTAGGCAGCGAAGACTTCACAGCGTGTGTCATAAACCAAACACACTTGGGAAAGCATTTGTTGCGCCTCATTTGCCGTTTTGTGACGAATAAGATTTGGCGCGCCTCTGTGAAGAGTACCGGGAATCATTTGCCCCAGTGGTACCTTCAAACAGCCTGCTGTGAAAGTGTAGATAGACGATATATGTACGGGAAGTGTCGCCTTAATGAATTTCCAAGTAATGGCAACAAGGATAAGTAAGCTTCAGTCTCGGTGACATGATTGCCAGCTGGAACAAGCTGGAACGAGGAAAGGCAAACGCTTAGCATAGAACTTCAGGTGATCCTTAAATTAAAAAAAACACGGCTACCGAAACGTAGCGTTAAATGTCGCTGCAATGCACAACTAACAGACAGCGGTTACTTTATTCTCCAATAAAAAGAAGGAAAAATTTTGTTGCCGCTGTTTCTTTTATACTCTTCAGCGCGTTTCTACTTTATCTATTTTATTGCCATAACAGGACAAGAGCACGTACGAACAAGAGCATTTTACACTATCCATGCACGATACTCAAACTTGCTTGCTGTTTGGTGTATTTACAGACACGGCTACAAGCAAAGTTAGGATGCTTTCTTTAACTACTTTCTTTCATATCTTTCACATCTTTGTTTAGCATTTGCGCAAAGGAAAACAATAAAACGTTTCGGCCAACTTGGGGCTTGAAACCGCGACCGTGTGTTAATAAAAAGAATCTCATACTTTACTAACTTTGCTGTCTGGGCGATTCGCAGGTCTTTATAACACACGGTTACGTACAGGAAATGGCTGTATATAAAAAGTATTTACGAAGGACTCGTATAGTGGCTGAACTGCACAATCGTAACAGCAAACATAACTAACACAACTAAAATGGCTACAAGCACAGACTACGCATCAATGGCGGAGACCAGTCCAGTTAAACGCCATCCAATTAAAGGCATGCAGTCGCTATGATGTAGAGACCTGTGCGCATACTCATTGGTAGGCAGGGCATACGCTGCTCATATCTGCGGTGTAAAATTTTGGCGCCTGCAGCACAGCTACTTGCCATTCTTTCGGGCGAAGAAGTACTCGACGCACCGCTCGGCCCCACTTCAACTGCACCACAGGATGAAAGTGCTCTCCCTCTGCTGGCAATGCGGTACAAGAGTAGCGTACTCTCAATGCCGAGCTTTTCTTGTATTTGCTGTATTAAGGATCAGCATACCGGCAATACTGTCACAAGGGTGGGACACATTATTGTCTTGTTAACGGAATATAAAACAAAAACCACTCGTGTACATTGTGACAGAATCATTCTGTTTATTTATTTACAATATGCTGCAAGCCCTTAAACGAGCCCTAGCCGGAAGGGCAAGAATAACAACTATTACAATAACTTAAGAGAAGTAGTAATCAGAATAAAATTATCCGGTCAGTGGTATTAATAACAAAATAAGTAAATAAAATACGTTAATCGCAAGCAGCAATCAGTAACAAATGAAGAAAAAACTTGCTGAATTCAAATCCATAGAAATTCCACAGCAGACAGATGACACAAAGTAGACAAACTTCAGTTAACCCAATCAGGTCGATGCTACTTGTTAGGCGAGTTCGGCGTTTTAATTGATGTTATTGCGGTATTATCAGCATTTCCCCCGTGTAATATTTAAATAATAAAAGTTCTCCTACATTAGGTAACAGAACACGGACGTCGTTCAGTACAGTTAAAAACGCGGCTGCAAAGGCTTACGGAGGCAAAATTTCCATTTGTAAACAATAGCTGATTTGGACACGGCTTTATACGAAGAGAAATATTCTCCCAAAATGTAAAAAAAAAAGAGCGCCTAACGTTGGGCTCGAACCCACGACCCTGAGATTAAGAGTCTCATGCTCTACCAACTGAGCTTTTTTTCTTCTTCAACATGGTATTTATTACAGTGATGTAATGTTCTATGTACATGAACTATATACAAGCCATTATGAAAACAGTGATAAACAATACATATTCAAAAGACCAGGCACTAGAAAAGGGGCAATGCAGAGCACATCACTAATAGTGAGTGCCACTCCGGTTCGTACTCAATGCTTTTTTTTCTTTACTGCCGGTCTCCGACAGTGAGCAGTAATACAGGACGATACACTAAAACAAAAACAGAAAGAAACAAAAAAAAGCAGTAGCAGTCAGCTTTGCACTGACATTGTCGCATTAAAATTCCTTCAGCGCTGTCAAGGCTTCTACTCTCGGCAACCACTGTGGTACACACTGAAGCGATTTCTGAACTTCAACAAATCTGGATATACTCTCGCGAAAATACATCCGTGCGGGCCTCGCATCCGGATCGCAATGGAAACCGGCCATGCGAGAACGCCATACAGAGTGGAGGCCAGCCAGCATTATGAGGTCAAATGGAATCCCGTCTTCATTATTTACTGCTAGGTATCTAATGCCGTGAGGGTCCAATGGGAAATCCTTTTTGACCGTTCTCTGTAGAACATCCCAAAAGTACACACCTTCCCAGCAATGCAGAAAAACATGGTCTATAGTTTCGGGCTGTTTGCATATCAGACAGTCAGCTCCCCACGGTAAGAAAAACCCCGTTGCTCTAGAAATTTCTTTACTGGCAGTGTTTCCGTATGTAGCTTGAAGAAAAAGGATTTCATGCCAGGTGTCACCTGCATTCTCTTTACCCTTTTTAAAACATTCTGACCGGGCTGTCCGCTATGCAAGGCTCTGTACAATGGTTCTGGAAAAATGTTGTCACATACATCTTTGTACAGTGTTGTTCTTTTCACTGAAAAAAGATAACCATTTTAAAAACGCATTGACAAAAACCGTATACTAGTCACCACCTCTTTGAAAAATCCTGAAATGGGTCCGGGCATCCCATTTGTGCCAACAATAAAACTAGGCAGCGCACATCTTAATCTAACTTGGCACACTGTGCGCAAAAAAGGATCGCTTGTGTCACGAAAAAACATAAACCTATTTACAAGTTGTCGCACAAAGAGATGCGACAGACTGAGACCACCATCCTTCACCCTTCTGAACAAATTCGTTCGGCTACACCTTTCCCATTGCGATGCCCATATAAAGGTTGCGAACACTCTGTGCAGCCTTTGCACATTCAGCCGCGAGCAGTGCAGTACCTGCATCAGATACCATAGCTTACTTACAAAAAAAAGGTTACACACCGTGGCCCTGGCAAAGAACGATAGAGGAACCCCCTTCCACCTGTCTGCTTTTTCTCGCGTTTCCTGCAGCTGGCTTAGCCAGAGGTCGTCATTGTTTTTGTAGAATTCCAATGGGACACCCAGGTACTTCGCTGGGGTGTTCACCCACGTCACGCCAGCGAATGTGTCTGGGGTCGTCGGCCATTCTCCATGCCAGAATCCCAGGCATTTACCCCAGTTAATTAAACTGCCCGTGAGATCCCGGAAACACTTCACTACTTCAACTGTAATACTTCCTTGGTCGATGCAGCATACGGCGACATCGTCGGCATATGCTAAGAGCTTTACTTCAGACGCTTGCAGATGAAACCCACGAATTGAATCATTCTGAATGATAACCAAGCATAGCGTTTCAATGTACAGACAAAATAAAAGTGGGCTGAGGGGGCAGCCCTGGCGCACCGAACGCTTCACCGCAATGGGGGCCCCCAATGACTTGTTTATGATTAGCTGCGTGGTGCAATTTCTGTACGCCGTGACCACTCCCTCTTTGATAATCGAGCCGACATTAATATGATCAAGAATAGCGAACAAAATAACATGTGGGACGCAGTCAAAGGACTTCAGAATCTAGGTCGAGCTGCAGCACAGCGACACAAGCTTTCATGATGTCACAGCACTCAAGCACGCACCGTATCTTATGTATGTTAGTGACTATAGACCTGCCCCTGATTCCACATGTCTGGTGGCAGCCTACTAGGTCTTTAATCACTGTTTGGAGTCTGCTCGCTAAAACTTTCATTAAAATTTTGTAGTCTACGTTGGTTAAAGAGATTGGTCTGTAATAAGTCACAAGTCTAAGTTTTTCCTCATCATCAGTCTTAGGGATAAGAACAGTGTGTGATGTACTATAGGACTGTGGTAGAGCTTTCATTCGGTACGCCTCATTGAACACTTCCGTGAGCACTGCATACAGCTTTTCTTTGAAAAACTTATAAAAGGAGGCGGACAAGCCATCGGGCCCAGGCGACTTTCCGTTGTTTAAGTTTTCAATGGCAAGGCACACTTCACCTTCAGTTATTGGTCGCTCCAAAAATTCTCTTATCTGATCGTCCAATCTCGGCATGTGGGCAAGAAACGTCTTTTAGAGCGCAGCTCTTTGGCGTCCGTTCCTGGGTTTCGCGTCATCGTCGGCCTCGTAACCAGCTCCGCCACCAATGTCACGCTTTTTAATTGGTCGAAATGCTCGTGACGTCACAGTGCGCGAATTTCAAATGGGGCCGATTGTACTTTGGCTAGTAACCATGCAACCAATCAAAGGGATCGTATAGTGATGCTGCAACTAAGTTGGACTGAGTTTAGTTAATTGCTTAATTAATCAATTAGCCTAATTAATATAGAGGAGAATGAAGAGGTCAGAAGAAAAGAAAAAAAAATCTCTGCCTCTCCCGTAAACGAGAGTAGAGTAAGCATGAAATGTTTACGGGCCTAATGTCATCTCGGTGGACACCCGAACCGCACCGTACAGGAAGGGAGGAACGCCACCACCCGTTCAGCGCAATGCCTTGCCATTTGAACGCAAGGTTTTTTGAGGAAAGGAAATGGCGCAGTAATTCTCTGCCATCTCGGTGGACACCCGAACCGCTCCGTAAAGGAAGGGAGGAACGCCACCACCCGTTCGGCGCGATGCCTTGCCCTTTGACCGCAGCGCTTCTCCCCCGGATCACGTATGACAACGAAGTGTAACGTGGCATTTATGTGCTTTTTGCACGCATTATTAGAAATCGGAAATTATAATTCCGTGCATTATCAAACCCACAGCTCCACTGATATCTTGATAAACATTGAGAACGCACTGGCAGCAGTTATTTTTTGTCTCATTTGGAGACCAACCGGCGCTTGCATGCCGGTCGCGTAGGAGGGCTTAGAGAGTCTCGTTAAATCTCGTTAAGTCTCGTACGGTGCCCGGATGTTCTCGTTTCAGAGCCCGGATGACTGGAATTCAGTGCCCGGATGAGTGGATTTCAGTGCCCGGATGACTGGAATTCAGTGCCCGGATGACTGGAATTCAGTGCCCGGATGAGTGGATTTCAGAGCCCGGATGACTGGAATTCAGTGCCCGGATGAGTGGATTTCAGTGCCCGGATGAGTGGATTTCAGTGCCCGGATGAGTGGATTTCAGTGCCCAGATGATGGCTCTCGGTCTCGGCGTGACGTCACCACACTGCCGACAACGGGGGCTAAAAGCATTTCATGCTTAAAAAATCTCTGCCTCTCCCGTAAACGAGAGTAGAGTAAGCATGAAATGTTTACGGGCCTAATGTCATCTCGGTGGACACTCGAACCGCACCGTAAAGGAAGGGAGGAACGCCACCACCCGTTCGGCGCGATGCCTTGCCCTTTGAACGCAGCGCTTCTCCCCCGGATCACGTATGACAACGAAGTGTAACGTGGCATTTATGTGCTTTTTGCACACGTTATTAGAAATCGGCAATTATAATTTCGTGCATTATCAAACGCACAGCGACTGATATCTTGATAAACATTGAGAAGGCACTGGCAGCAGTTATTTTTTGTGACTCCTTTCGAGACAACCGGCGCTTGCATGCCGGTCGCGTAGGAGGGCTTACAGAGTCTCGTGAAATCTCGTCAAGTCTCGTACGGTGCCCGGATGTTCTCGTTTCAGAGCCCGGATGAGTGGATTTCAGTGCCCGGATGAGTGGATTTCAGTGCCCGGATGAGTGGATTTCAGTGCCCGGATGAGTGGATTTCAGTGCCCGGATGAGTGGATTTCAGTGCCCGGATGACTGGAATTCAGTGCCCGGATGAGTGGATTTCAGTGCCCGGATGAGTGGATTTCAGTGCCCGGATGAGTGGATTTCAGTGCCCGGATGATGGCTCTCGGTCTCGGCGTGACGTCACCACACTGCCGACAACGGGAGCTAAAATCTCTGCCTCTCCCGTAACCGAGAGTAGAGTAAGCATGAAATGTTTACGGGCCTAATGTCATCTCGGTGGACACCCGAACCGCACCGTACAGGAAGGGAGGAACGCCACCACCCGTTCAGCGCGATGCCTTGCCATTTGGTTTTTTGAGGAAAGGAAATGGCGCAGTAATTCTCTGCCATCTCGGTGGACACCCGAACCGCACCGTAAAGCAAGGGAGGAACGCCACCACCCGTTCGGCGCGATGCCTTGCCCTTTGAACGCAGCGCTTCTCCCCCGGGCCCCTGTGCACCTGCGCAGCTTTGCTTCGATGCGCGAAGCCCCTAAGAGATCACGTACGACAACGAAGTGTACGTGGCATTTATGTGCTTTTTGCAGGCGTTATTAGAAATCGGGAATTATAATTCCGTGCATTATCAAACGCACAGCGCGACTGATATCTTGATAAACATTGAGAAGGCACTGGCAGCAGTTATTTTTTGTGACTCGTTTGGAGACCAACCGTTGCTTGCATGCCGGTCGCGTAGGAGGGCTTAGAGAGTCTCGTTAAATCTCGTTAAGTCTCGTACGGTGCCCGGATGTTCTCGTTTCAGAGCCCGGATGACTGGAATTCAGTGCCCGGATGACTCGATTTCAGTGCCCGGATGACTCCATTTCAGTGCCCGGATGACTCGATTTCAGTGCCCGGATGACTCGATTTCAGTGCCCGGATGAGTGGATTTCAATGCCCGGATGAGTGGATTTCAATGCCCGGATGAGTGGATCTCGGTCTCGGCGTGACGTCACCACACTGCCGACAACGGGGGCTAAAAGCATTTCATGCTTAAAAACAGATAAGTACGAAGCCGCGTCCCCCTAACCACCACCACGCACTTCCCCACTCAGTATGACGTTGCTCGTTTCATATACGTTGTGTCGAACATCCTAGACAGTTCCAACAATTGACAGGTTAATGACAGAACACGATGGATAGAAATGCAAGAATATAAATATGAAATAGCCTAATTAACCTTTCTAGTTAGACCGCATAAATCAATAAAACCGAGAACGAAATTGGTCGAGTTGGGGAATCGAACCAGGGTCTCCGGAGTGCGATACGAGCACGCTAGCCACTCCGTAATGCCAGCTGAATGGTTTGGAATGAACAAAGGCGCGTCTAGCTAATACGGCGTCTTCGTTCACTCCCATCTTCCCCCTTTCCCTTACGGCGAGGTGCAGGTGTCCACCCAGATATGCGAGAGAGATACATTTCCTTTCCTCAAAAAATAAATTTACCGTCCAGCAAGGCGTACAGCCGAATTGGCGATGGCGTTCTGTGGACTCTCTGGCAGCGTTGCAAGACGCTGTCGCGTTCCACTCTTACAGGCGAAGCTTAACATGTTAACCACACATCAGTAACACACGCAGGCAGCCAATGGACGCGTCATTCGCTGGCAGCACTTGATTCATCATTCACAACCACATTCTTAACGTACGCTCCCTTGCCGCACATGCCAAGGACGTACACCACGATCACATTCTGCGCCATTCCTCTGTACTTTGCTTTGCTGAAACCTGGATGGATCCCGAAGAGCCTCTCGAAATCATAGATTTCCTATACTGCTGTGGTGCTCGCAGAGACCACAACAGAGCGGCGGGAGCCGCTATCTACTTGCGCACAGGTCTCTCTGCAATACCAGTCGAAATGTTTGGCACGTCACATGAAGTTGGCGAACTGTGCGCCGCAAAGTTGCCCAACGGCTTGCTGGTAGTAGCTGCCTACTTCGCCCCTACCGCACTCACGAAAGACGTCGTGCACTTCCTGCAACTCGCATTAACCGTCCATCGATCCACACCGATGTTAGTAGTGGGGGACTTTAATGTTGACATAAAGACAAACAGCAATTTCCTAACACTTATGCGGGAGAACATCCCGTTCCCCTCGCTCGTAACGCGTCCCACGGCTGTGACAACCTCGCGAGGCACTTGTATAGATCTCGTCTTTGAGAATCAAGCATTGGTGTACCAAGTCGAACATATATCAGTCTATTTCTCCGACCACAAAGCTTCCTTCATGACTGTCAAGAACTGTTAGTGGAGTCTTTGTTAAAGGAATACGTGTGAAAGTGAAACAGCTTATTTGCTGCGCTCAAATTTCGCATTAGGAAGTAACGTAATCGTCGGTAATTTTTTTAAACCCGTCCAGGTCGGCAGGATGGAACGCAAATAGCGCCTGATAATGCTCAAAGAACTCTCGCCCAATGCCCTCGTTGTCATTCACAACGACGCCATTCCGCTCTATCTCTGCTATGTGGTTTCTTCGGGAGTTTGTCTTTTCAAATTCTAAAGCCCGCTTCGTAGGCACCTCGCCTGCTTTCAGTGAATTTGTTCTCGCACGCACCAGCGCACCCCGATGACGTTCTTCCTCGATCAACTGCAGTTTCTGCTTTAGATTCCTGACGTCATCTATGAAAATACCGGGCGTTTTGCACTGCTCTGCTATCAGTTTCTGCAATGTTGTTCGCAGCTCGGTTTCCTTCATTTTTTCGTGGAAGCGAATCGCACTGGCCCTGTCAATTGCTGTGACTTTAATCTGCTGCTTGCATAGTTCCCACTGCTGACCGAGATTCAGGCTACTGTTTGGTTTTAGTCTGTTAATTTCTTCTAATGCTTTTGCTACGAATTGTTCGTCGCCAAGTAGCTTAGAATTCATTTTCCACATGTCCCATACAAAGTGTTTCATTTGTTTCTTTGTTCCTATAGCGCATTTAACCAGGCAGTGATCAGTAAAACACATCGGTACAACGTCGTAACTACGGCACCTCGGGATCACATCCAGAGAGACGTAGATCCGATCCAGGCGTGCGTGGCTAGCACCCTGGAAATGAGTGTACTTTACAGCGCGTGCGCTCTGCAGGCATTCAGCTACATCTGTTAATTCCGCTTCGGCAATGACCTCTGCTAATAAATCTAATCTGTACTCTTGTCTCGGAAAGCTGTGCAACTGGTTTTGTCTGCAGACCTAAGCACGCAGTTAAAGTCACCCAAAATAATGAGGCGTTTTTCAGGCATCACGTACTGTCGGACATAGGCAAAGAAATTATGTCTTTCCTCCACTGTATTAGGCACATACACACAAATCACCCGATATTCCGCTTCACACAGAAGGAAGTCACACACTATTAATCTCCCAGACGGGCATGACATGATGCTTTGAACAGTAAGACCGGGCAACTTTTTCACAAACAGTACACATCCTGCTGACAACCCAACAGCGTGGCTAACGACAGCGTAGTACCTCGCTGTGAAACGCAGCACCATGCTCGCAGTCTCCCCCTCTCCCTCGACTTTTGTCTCCTGAACAGCTAGAATGTCAATGTCCTTCTCTGTTACCAGCCGATACAATTGACTGTTTTCGTTTTTGTGCTAACCCTCTGACATTTGAAGTAGCTACACATAGAGACGGTTCAGGAGCCATTTAGGTTTGCAGTAGGAGGGAGGCCCGGAGCATGGTGCTTACCTTTAGCATCTAGCCAACCGCTAGACGCCTCCGGGGCCGTCCGGTTGGCTGCTGTCACTTTTCGACGGGGGAGGCTTGTCGGCAGGCTTCCTGTCCACGTTGACGTTTGGTCGCGGCTTGAAGGTAGCCCGCCGTCCTTGCGCCGCTTTCACTGGCGGCTCGCCAACGCTGCCTGCGAGCACCTTGTCGTCGTGGTCCCCGGAGACTTCGTGGGGGCGTTTCGTTGCCGTACCGGTACCCGTTGTAACGGAAGCGCCATTGACTGGTGCATCCTGTCCCTTAGATGATAGAGGCGGTTGCGCTTGACGACTCGCGCCGCTTTTATCAAGGTCCTGCTGCACCGGTGGTGGACTAGCCACCGGCTGACTGGGACGGTCTGCGCTTGTGTCCTGCGGTCCACCAGCGAGGGCTGATAGTTCTGCCACTGCACTAGGCACCGGCTCACCCGTTCCCTTCGCCGCGTCCTGCTTCGGTCGCGTCCATTAAGTACTCGGTTTCTTCCCTTGCACTCGGTCCCATTGCCGAGGCATACGTACAGTCAGGGACAAAAGTCTCCGGACCACGTGTCCCTCTAACGAAGCCAATAGCTCTGCTATTAGTCGGCGGCTGGAGACCACACTTGTGGAGGTAAAAGTTAATTTTTTGTTCTTTCATCTCCACAAGTGCGGTCTCCAGCCGCTGTCCGATAGTAGAGCTATAAGCTTCGTTCGAGGAACACGTGGTCCGGAGACTTTTGTCCCTGACTGTACGGATACACTGGGAGTCCTCGTGTCCGAAACGCCTGCAGCTCGAGCAGCGTGGCACCTTGCACTCTCTCCTGACGTGGCCGGTGCCGTGACAGCGCAAGCACTGCATCGGACGGCCGGGTGCGACGACTAAGGCCAACTCTCCTCCAACCCGTATTTGATGCGGCAAGTCTTCAACTGTCATGCCCCTCTTTAGCTTCAGAACGACGGTCCTCGTCGTGGAACCCTTGTCGCTCACACCTTGCACACGCCACCGCTCCCTACTAACGTCCATGACGGTCCCAAACGTCGCTAACGCGGTCCGCACGTCGTCGTCAGCCACACCGTGCAACAGCCAGTGAAGCCTAAGCCTCACCTGCTGATCCTGTGGGTCGATGATGACGCAGCGACGCTTCTTCACGTTTAGTTCCTTAAAGGCCAGAAGCCGCTTCGTAGCCTCCGCGCCATTAAGGATGACTGCCCACACGTGATTGACCTGGTAGGCTCCCAGAGCCACCACGTCCGGCAGCAAACCAGTCGGCAGGAGGGCGTCTCTTAAATCTTCCACCCTGCAGGGCCGCGCTCGCACGTCGCCATGCAAAAACACGGTGTTCAGAACGATGTTTTCTGTTGGCAGTTGGGGCAGTATAAGCTGATAATCGCCGTCATCGCTATCGGTGATCTTGTTTCCGCGGCCAGCCAAGGTCGCTATCGCCGCTCCGCCGGAGCTCATGATCCTGCGTCCGCACCGAACGGTAGCCGGAAGTAGAATGGTTCGTACTCAATGCGCGAGGAGGCAGAAAAGCATAAAAGCAGGAAGAAGGCCCTGTTGTGAATCATGAATACATAACCAGCTCGCCCAACTTTCATCCCTCACAAGCCCTTAGTACACTTTTGCTCTTCAGTTGCTTTATTGCCGTAACTGGATGAAGACATAATCGTGCAAGATCAAAATGGCGTCTATGCTAAAGAAACTACGGAGTTGGCAGGCAGTTAGAGCGTGATACCAGCCGCGCTGGCAGCAGCGGTCTATAGCTTTATTGCACACGACCTCAAAAATGAGTAAGCAAAACGCAAAGAATGAAAAGCAAAAAAAACGCCCAACGTGGGGCCCGAACCCACGACCCTGAGATTAAGTCTCTCATGCTCTACCGACTGAGCTAGCCGGGCAATGCGCGAGGAGGCAGAAAAGCATAAAAGCAGGAAAAAGGCCCTGTTGTGAATCATGAATACATAACCAGCTCGCCCAACTTTCATCCCTCCCGAGTCCTTAGTACACTTTTGCTCTTCAGTTGCTTTATTGCCGTAACTGGATAGAAACATAATCGTGCGAGGTCAAAATGGCGTCTATGCTAAAGAAACTAGAGAATTGGTAGGCAGTTAGAGCGTGATACCAGCCGCGCTGTCAGCAACGGTGTATAGCTTTATTGTACACGACCTCAAAAATGAGTAAGCAAAACGCAAAGAATGAAAAGCAAAAAAGAAACGCCCAACGTGGGGCTCGAACCCACGACCCTGAGATTAAGAGTCTCATGCTCTACCGACTGAGCTAGCCGGGCTTTTTTTTTTCTTTATTGCCTGTCTTTGGCTCATCACATTGCACAACAAAAATACACATAACGCTATATACATACGACACTGTCGTGGTCAGCCAGCACGAGACTGGCTTCGTCAGCTTAAAATTCCCGCAACATACACAACGGCTCTAGTCTTGAGAGCCACTCGGGAGGCTCCGCAGCTGCTTTTTGGATTGCAAGAAACCAGTCCATGCTTTCTCGAAAATAAATTCGGGCCGGTCGTGCGTCTTTGTCACAATGGTAGCCTGCCATTCTGGAGCGCCATATACAGTGGAGGCCCAAGAGCATTATGAGATCAAAAGGTGCCCCATCCTCATTATCAGTGCTTAAATAGCGAATTCCGTGCGCGTCAAGTGGTAGCTCTTTCTGTATGGTCCTTTGTAACACGTCCCAAAAATAAACCCCTTCCCAGCAGTGCAAAAAAACATGGTCTATTGTTTCAGGCTGTTTACAAATTAAGCAGTTCGATCCCCACGGTAAAAAGAAATCCTTTCCCTCTAGAAACTTTTTAACTGGTAACGTCCCGGTATGTAACTTAAAAAAGAAAGTCTTTACTCCTGGTGGCACCTGCATTTTCTTCACCCTTTTTAAAACATCCCCTCCCGGGCCTCCACTGTACAAGGCCCTGTACATGGGCTCTGGGAAAACAATATCACAAAGATCATTGTACAACTTTTTCCTTTTGCTTTTCCACAAATAATCGGTGGAAAAACGTGCCGAAAGAAACCGAACGCTTGCTACAATC
This sequence comes from Amblyomma mixtum, assembly GCF_055824585.1. Classification (NCBI taxonomy): domain Eukaryota; kingdom Metazoa; phylum Arthropoda; class Arachnida; order Ixodida; family Ixodidae; genus Amblyomma; species Amblyomma mixtum. The sequence continues at coordinate 39,439 of NW_028317741.1, read as the reverse complement.
TCTTTGTAGTAACCAAAAGTTCCACCAGAGAGCTCTTCTGTGGATACCACAAACTCCGGCAGCAATCGCCGCAGCTTCACTTGGCACACGGTGCGCTAATAAAAAAAAGATTGCAGACTGTAGCTCTGGCGACAAGGCGACATTTCCCAGCTCGGTCACGTGCGTCTTTAGTTTGCTCTTTCCAATAGTCCTCGCTATCGCGATAAGCATCGAGCGGAACGCCCAAATACTTGCCCGGGGTCGTCGCCCACGGTACGTTGGCGAAATGGTCCGGGTGGGATGGCCACCATCCATGCCAGAGCCCAAGGCACTTGGACCAGTTAACCCCGCTACCTGTGACTTCGCTGAACGCGCGTACACACCCGACAGCTTCACTTATGCTCCCCTGATCAACCGTAAATACTGCAACGTCATCTGCATAGGCTATCAGCTTAACTTCAGCTGCTTGTAACCTAAAGCCATTAATACTATTGTTTTCTATGATTTTCATGCACAGCGTTTCGATGTAAATACAAAACAAGAGAGGGCTGAGGGGGCAGCCCTGACGCACCGAACGCTGCACGCTAATGGGGGCCCCCAAACTCTTGTTAAAAATCAGTCTCGTCGTGCAGTTTCTATACGCCAGGGCTACACCCTTACGGATAACTGAACCGACGTTCACATGGTCTAAAACGGTAAACAAAATTTCATGAGAAACACAATCAAATGCCTTTTCAAGGTCAATCTGAAGCATCGCTACTCGCCCATTGATGTCGTCACAGATTTCAAGCACACTGCGCGCTTTGTGAATATTGGAAAAAATTGAGCGCCCTTTGATTCCACATGTCTGGTGGGGTCCAACAATATCCGATATCACTGTCTGCAGTCTACGCGCCAATACCTTCATAAAAATTTTGTAGTCCACATTAGTGAGTGCTATGGGTCGATACGCTGTAACCAATTGTAATTTCTCTATATCATCCGTTTTAGGTATGAGCACTGTATGGGAGATCCCAAAAGACGGAGGCAATACGTTTATTTTATAGGCTTCATTGAATATTGTACACAGCCCTGGGGCAATTTCGTGCTTAAATTCTTTATAAAATGCCGCACTGAATCCATCTGGTCCTGGTGATTTTCCTAGGTTTAACTGATCTATCGCGTGCTCTACCTCGCTGTGAGTTATTGTTAGTTCCATTTTCTTTTTGCTTTCTTCGTCAAGCCGTGGCATTGCACCAAGAAACTGATGCGCAAAGGCTACTGCGTCTACAGGAGTCGATGAAAAAAGCCTCTGGTAGTATTCATTAAAGGCTTCTTTGATGTGGTCAGTGTCTGCCGATAAGATACCCCCCCATTCTATTTTATCGATGTGATTTCTTTCAGCGCGCGCTTTTTCTAGACCAAGAGCTCGTTTCGATGGCGCTTCGCCAGCAGCTGTGTCTTCCGCCCTTGCCCTCACTAGTGCTCCGCGATAACGCCGTTCTTCCATAAGCTCTATCTTTTGTTTTGTTTTCCTGACATCTTCTATCCATTTCCCAGGCTCTTTGCATTCCTGCTTCATCAGCGTTTGAAGCAGTGCCCTTAGCTCAGCTTCGTCTTGTTTTTCCTTATAACGGATACATGTCGCCCTTTCTATTGCTTTGATTTTTAAAGATTCTTTACTTAGCTCCCACTGTTGCCAAATCTTCAGGTTCTTGCGCGGGTTTATTTTACCTATTTCATCCTTTACTGCTCTGTAGTAGATTCCGTCTTGAAGAAGCGTGTTGTTTAGCTTCCACATTTCCCACGAAAATGCCTTGCTTCGGTTCACACTTCCCAGGCAGCACTCAACTAAACAGTGGTCTGAGAAGGAGACTCCCACAACTTCATAATGGTTGCAAACAGGGGCAAGGTTGACTGATGCGTAAATGCGGTCCAGCCCTGGAAATGAGTGAACTGCACTGTCCGCGCACCCTCAATAAGTTCAGCCACATCCTCAAGGTTTCCCTTCTCGATCATTCGCATCAACACTTCAGTGCTCCTGTCTCGAAACCCCCGGATGCTTGACCTATCGCGCGCATTAAGAACACAATTGAAGTCGCCTAATACAATGAGCCGCCTCTCCGTACAAAGGCGCTCTGGAGGCTTTGGAAAAAGGCAACCCTTTCCTCAACCACATTCGGCGCGTACACAGTAACAATGCGCCACTCATTTCCGGCGACGGGCGAGGCACCAATGAAGCTTGTATTAACGCATCGATTAGCTGGACGGTCAGGCGGCAACACATTTGGAGTCTCGCCAAGGTGTGGCAGAGTTCGTTGGCCGATGTTTTAGCAGCCGCCACAGAGCAGCGTTACTACTACAGCCTCGCCGAGCAAATGTGTGCAGCACCTGGAGCTGTGCCAGCGGAAACCAGAAAGGCAGGTGCGGAACAGCTGAGAACGAAGGAGAATAACAAGTCTTCTCGGTGGCTGGATGAAGCAACTAACCTGGCGCTCGCATGCAGTCCGACGTTTTGTCCACACTTCGTTTCTGATTTAGATTAAGATTGCGGGTGTACCGACCGCAGTCGCGTCCACGTTAGCGCCACGGAAGATGAGCTCAGGGAGAAGTGCGCCGCCGATTTGCACGCAATCTTATCTGGCATCAAGAATACAATCTTCAGATTTTTCGCGACCAAAGTGATTCAAACCTCCGCCGCTCATCTTTCTGAATGGTTATGGTTATGCGAAAAAAGTTATTCACGGTATATTTTTGAGGGTAAGGGAGCCCGGATGAAAAAGCATTTCAGCGTATAGATCTGCTTTTCAAGGCGTAGGATGAGGCTCGGTGTACTCATTATTGCTGCGTTCTAAAGGCGCTGTTCAAACATGTCGTCTTTTGTTTAATGCTGCTGTTGAGTGAACAAATGATTCATTCATTCATTCATTCATTCATTCATTCATTCATTCATTCATTCATTCATTCATTTATCCTCTTAAAGAATCTGGGTTACCAAGATTCACCCAAGAAACCAACCTGCCACACATTATTTTTCATTTCTGCTTCAATTGTGCGCTTTCCAACAAAAATGTTGCAACATCTCGCAATGATGATGGCGACATAGTTAAATTTTACCCATGGCGCGCGTCCTTTGTTCCGAAACTGCTGCTAAACGCTGAACTTAAGTAGAAATTTTCTGCAATGTTGCCCATGATTTTGTCGCCCATCAGTTTCCGTCAAGCGCAGAGAGCTTTGCCTCAGGCGGTGTCTTTGTTTTGACAAACTGATTTATTTCCCATAGACCTCTTGTCTTTAATCATGCATTTACGTCCCCGGCAGCCATGCAGAAAGTCGCTTGTTAAGAATGTAATCCTGTGAGTGCTACCAGGCGGCGCATCACAACGCTCTTACATTCATGGGGAAAGGGCAGCGACAACGTAGCCACAACAGCAGTACGTCATTCAAAAACGCCCATTGCTGAAGACATAATGAACAAAACGTTGTTTCGAGCCTTTCTTAATTTACGATCATTTGAACGTGAGGTGACGACGGTGCTACAGATTCGCTTTTAGTGATTTCTACGTTCACAGAGCGCTTCAGATTAGAGTTATATAGCGTACCGCTGTCTTGTGGCACTACCTCGGCACAAGTTCCCCGCGTATGATTTGTGGAAATCTTTAGCTTGCGGCTATCTCAGCACTGCTCGTTTACCGCGCTGGGAATGAACTACGCATGCGCGCGGCACACGCCCGCAACAAGCTTCAGGCGGTAAAGCTCTAAAAGGCAAAGCTCGGTATTGAAGCTCGGTATTCAGCTTCGCCGTGTAGGATGACAAATTAGTCATTCTGTTTCCCAAGCTGTATTTCGTACTCGAAACTAACGTAAAGTACTTTAATAAAAGCTCTGATAGGTCCGCAGTAATAACTGCTGGAGGTGATATGCACTTGTTCACTGCGCAAAAATACTAGGATTGCTAGGGAAAAAAATACCTCCGTCGAGCCGGATTCGAACCAGCGACCTATGGATGTCCATAGTGCCAAGCCTCCTACAGTCCACCGCTCTACCAACTGAGCTATCGACGGGAACGGAGGCGAAGCCGGCATTTTTTTCCTCAAGTGCGCCGTGTGTATCACTTGCAGGAAAAGCCATCGCGGCAGCGTATCGTTTTACTTTTGACGGGACCACGGTGGACGGGCCAATGGCCTCAAGCTGTTTGCGCCGCTATTCACTTTCCTCGCTTTCTGAACTGAGTGTTTTCGTTTTGTCTCGTTTTGTTTTACTGCAAATGTGAATGTTTTAAGGAAAGCAAATGCACCGCGAGTGCTTCTCCCTAACTGGACACCTGAACCAGCCCCGGTGAAGGAATTGAATAAGGACAGAGTACAAGAAAACAGAGACATCTTGTTTGTGGTTCCCGATCAACTTCGACCACTCGGGGTTCTTCAATAATCGCTTTTATTTCGCAGTTTGGCTCCGTCTTATATGCGGCCATCGCGACCAGCATTCATTTATCTGTGCACTTGTACGATCGCTATTATCCGTCTAATTGGGCGATTTTCACGAACTCGATATAGCAGCGCCTCCTCTAATGAGATACCAGTGATAGGAGGGAGTAAGTGAAGCCCCCTCGAATTACAGTCTCTGACTCTTTCCAGCTCACTAGCCTTCGTGCCTGCCCCGTGCATACAGTGAGATGTGATAAAAAGAGTCAAAAGAGTATCGAGATAGAAATGTGTTTATTAGACTTTTTTTTACTCGAAAGCGACTGCTTTTGACGTATCAAAGAGAAAGTACCAAGCAGAGAAATAAAAAGTTCCGACATAGTCATTGTAAACTTTCTATACCGTTATAAATGAAATGAAATTTAAGCGCACACGAAAAACGCACACAAGAGGAGATACACACAGGACAGGCGCTAACTTCATCTGATTTATTCGCAGGTAAGAGAGCGAAAATATATACATAAAACGAGACATGCGCAGTAAAGAAACAGATCGTCATATCACAATGCGTGCTCAAGGTATCTGTATTCTGCCTGCAAAAGATTAACTGATGTATCACTCACACAGTCATGCCCCCTCTTCCTGATGTGAAATGCTTCTAATAATTCACGTGCCGTCTTATCACCGCTCCTGCCAAGAATCTTTATCTCCTTCAGCCGCGGCTCGCACGCTCTGCAGTTCGCACAATAGTCAGCCAAATGTGTCCCTCCACCCCTTAATGCCCGCAAATGTTCCCCTAGCGCCTGTCCTGTGTGTATCTCCTCTTGTGTGCGTTTTTCGTGTGCGCTTAAATTTCATTTCATTTATAGCTATGCACCATCTAGCCCAAACAGAAGTTTTGTTAAATTTTCTATACCGTGTGCCATATCTCAAAGCATTGCTTTTATTTCGCAGCAGGCAACATGGGACAACACTCGCTGTTTATTGTTTTTATTGAATAATGTAACACCATAACCTCTCACGTTGTTCCCTGCACTTTATTCAGCCATTTCTGCAGCTTCTCTGCTGATTTCTCTGCTCACTTCTTTCCTTAGCAGCCTTGGTCCGCTCGTTCGCGAATTGTCATCAGGTGCTGCAGCAGTGTGCTGTAAAGCGACTTTATGCGCATACTGCTGCTGCTACTTGTTCAGCTCCTCTCGGCACAACCCGAAGGAGCTGTTGAATCCGGACAACTAAAATGGCGCATTAAATGACCTCACTACAGTCTGACACAACTCAAACGAAGCGACAAATTCACCAGGGGATTAAGCACGGATTAACCGCGGCGTCAGGAAAATCAGTCAACGCCATTACAGGACGTCCTTTGAGGGCCATTCGCCGCTCGTCTCGAGACTCTTGCGGTGACACCGTGCACTGAGGGTTGGAGGGCCTTGCATTGGATAAGAATACTATGTTCTCTCGATTCTCTTTCTTCCATACAGCAACGACAGATGTCATCCGTGGTGCCACGTTTTAGCCGGTAACACTTCATCCTCAACCACCAAGTTTTAGCCTCGAAAAGTAAACCAATCGATCCCTATGGATTTACAAAAAATCCCTTAATGTTAGCGTAAGCTGTCCTACAGAGCCCCAGTGTTGGCTTGCACACCATTTTCTTTTGCAAGTATTTCCTGAGCACCACACTTTATGTTCGAAAGTGGTTGTCTTAGTGCTTTTTTCTTCCCTTTCGCATTTGTATTTATTAGCAAGCCGTCTATTCTTCTCTTCCATGCAGTATCGATACTGCATCGGTAAAGCACCTATAGTATCTCGCCATCCATCACTCTCCATTCATTTGTCTCAACCTTCTTACTGCACCTTACTTTTTGCCTCACCAGATTCAATCGTTGACCGCCTCATATCACCTTGATAGGATAGGATAGGATAGGATAGGATAGGATAGGATAGGATAGGATAGGATAGGATAGGATAGGATAGGATAGGATAGGATAGGATAGGATAGGATAGGATAGGATAGGATAGGATAGGATAGGATAGGATAGGATAGGATAGGATAGGATAGGATAGGATAGGATAGGATAGGATAGGATAGGATAGGATAGGATAGGATAGGATAGGATAGGATAGGATAGGATAGGATAGGATAGGATAGGATAGGATAGGATAGGATAGGATAGGATAGGATAGGATAGGATAGGATAGGATAGGAAAACTTTTAATGTCCGACAGAGGGTAGCCAGAGGGCTACCCGCCTAGGCGACGGCCGAAAGGTCCTGACTCTCGGCGGCGGCTTCACCTTGAATTGCTTTATTAGTATTGTTTCAATGAACCCTCGAGGCAAGCCCATATATACCTATTGACCTCTGCTTTATTTCAAGCGCAAAATTTGTCGCAGATCCCAACCAACCACAGCGTATGCAAACTTCAAGCCCAGTACTATCTCTCCTTTCCAGATTCTCCTAATAGCTTCATATTAGTTACATTCTTTTTCCTTTTCTTAAACTTTCTTCCTTGCTTTCCGCACGTAGTCTCGGCCACCATTTATTCGTATCCCAGATATTTGTACTCCCTAACTATAATTATTTTCAATTTTCGTAGCGTGATTCTTCCGGGCTCATCATTAAAAAGCATGACTTACGATTTTCCTGCGCTTAATCTAAGTCCTAGGACTGCGGCTATTTTCCCGCATATGTGTGCCAATGCCCGGGCCGTCCCCTAGAATAACGATATTATCGGCATATATCAATCTCAGTATGAGACTTGTCCCCATCGCCGCCTCGACATAATAAACCCTGATCCACTCTTTTCGAATTTCCGTCCAATCTCTGATGCAGACCATAGATAGAAGGGGAAAGTCTCCACTTAACCACAATTCTTGCAGCATCTTTCATTCCTTGGCATCTCACTCCTACATGGTTTTCCTGGTACACAGCGGTTGTTTTTCCCTTGTTGCGATTTAAATGCATTGGATTACTGCGAACAGTTGTTCTCTAAGCTACGACGTTGTCTGAAGCCGCTCTGCTGTTCTCCCAACACCTCCGCATCTTCTGTCTTACATTGCAGCTGATCCTTAATAGCTTGCATTGCTATTTTATACAATATCGATGACACCGTTGCAGACCTGTAGGGTTTAATGGGATCTTTTCCACCTTTTCCTTTGTATATCACGCTCATTTTACTCTCGCCATCTTGCTGAGATTTCTTTATTTTCCTATACGTCACTTGCAGCAACGTACAAAGCCTTTCCTGTTTCTTTGCCAAGCATTGCAGTAACCTCATTTGTATTTTGTCTCAACCAATTGCTTTGTTTAAAGGCACCCTTTTCTCTGCCTTTTCCACAATTTAATTGGTCTATGTCAAAGTAAAAAAAAAAACCCTTATGGTAGCAGCTAGAGTAAGTGCAAAAATTTTTTCCAGTGGCTCTTCCACTCACTGCAATATATTACAGTCGTTGGCAAACACATTCCAGTGACTCCAGTAGCTGCCGGTGCACAGGGCTCCCTGGTGTCTGCGACGCCTCACATCGATCCTTACACTCGTGTCGTGACGTCACTACTCTTTCATATGTTCACTGCTCTCCATTGGTTCATGCCGTATAGACCAGCGCCTCTACGCCCGCCCATGGAAAACGTTCACGCCATCCGTTTAAATGCATGTAGTCGCTATGATGAGACCTGCGCGCATGCTCATTGGTAGGCAGGGCATACGCTGTTCATATCTGCGGTGGGGTTCGAAACAACGGACGCCAGCGGAGAGATCTGGTCAAAGGGACGCTGAGCAGCTGAACGGCGAGTCGGAAGCAGTGCAACGAGCCCTGTGTGTTGACTGGTTGCGTTCAGTGGAACGACTGCGCTGGATTCTTGGCTGCGAGGTTTGGTGAGTGCGGGACTTACTTTTGCTGAGTTTTGCCAGGCTTTTGTTAGGGTCAGAAACAGAGCTGGTAATTGGGGTTGTCGTTGCTGCCGGGTTAGTGCGGCAAGACAATAGCGGGCAGTAGAGAAAGCAGCACTCGGAGCAGCCATGGATTTGAAGACGCTGCGCTACGTAGGCAATATTTCCAGTTGCGAACAATCAGTGCATGGGACACCGCTTCGCACAAAGAAAAATATTTGCACAAAATGCCAAAAATGAAGTGACGCCCAACGTGGGGCTCGAACCCACGACCCTGAGATTAAGAGTCTCATGCTCTACCGACTGAGCTAGCCGGGCGACGGGCGAGGCGCCAGAGAAGCATGTATTAACACATCCATTGGATGGCCGGTCGGGCAACAAGCCTTTTGGAGTCTTGCCAAGGTCTGGCAGAGTTCACTGGCCGACGCTTTAGCAGCCGCCCCATAGCAGCGCTACTACTGCAGCCTCGCCGAGCAAATATGTGCACCACCTGGATCCGTGCCAGCGGAAACCAGAAAGGCAGATACAGGACAGCAGAGAACGAAGGAGAATAACAATAGACGATATGCGAAATTGCTTGGCGGTCTGGCAACACCGCGCCCACAACTTCCGGTTTCCATCTTAGGTCGGTCGAGCTTGTCGAGCTGGTGCATCGTTTTTTATGCGCGCTTTCTTCTTGCGAGTGGAATTTCAACAAGCCAGCTTCAGCTGCTGCGTTGTTTACACAGCTGATCTTTGACCAAATGTAGGTGCTTTCAATAAGCGCTAGCTTACTCCTACCGCATCCTCAGCTTCGCTTGAAGTCTGGCGCTGATGATCGCAATAATCGGCACTCAAAAGTGGGTTGGAAAGTCGAACCGTGACCGTGTGCTGTTGTCGTTTTAATGCTCGCATTAAAGCACCAGTTCAAGCATCACGCATTATCATGGCTATTTTATTCCCAGGTGGACACGAATTCATCTCGTAGAGTAGCGAGCGGTTATTTTGCGGTGAGTGCGCACGTGTGTTGACAAACTTCTGTGACAGTGCGAACTTACGTTCGCGCCGACGCGAGGAGCTTCGTGCATTGCAGTATAATCACACAAGACCCTCGACCAGCTGCATAATTCGATTCCTTTACTGTAATGTGCAATGCGCATCCGCGATTTTCAACGTCACCGTTTCAGAGCCCGGCGTCGGTTGATTTTCGCTACAATTCGTTGAAACCGCGTCCTGAAGACACAGTCGGTCAGTCGACATTAACAAGAGGAAAGTAGGCATGCACATATAATTCACAATATTGTAAGCAAAGACGGAGCTTTTTTTTTTTTTCAGATAAGCACTGAGCCACCGCGGCGGCTTGATTAGAGAAAGATGCTACAGCTGTAGGTGCATGCACGGACTCGATACGCTGGTCAAGCTGTGTGTGCAGGGGCGAAATTAGCATGTTCGGTTGCTTCTGAAACTTAATTAGCTTACTCCCAAACTTAGAAAAATGGCTTTGTTGCGAAGCAAGCTGTTGGAGCTTACCACAACGATAATAAAATCTGATGGCCTGAAGCCATCACTGTTGCACGTACTTTCTAGCTTAGAAATGCGTCCCTCCTTCATAATAAAGTAGCTATATTATTCGCTTCTCTTTTTAGATTTTCGTCGCCGCAGATATCGAAGGTATAGGAATCCTCCAGAAATAAAGGATTCGCACCTCAGGTTTTATACGTAGGGTGTATTGCTTCACAAAGACTCCTTAACGCGCTTAACATATGCGTATGGTTCAGAGAGTTTGCTCGCCCTTCTAAAACTAATTGAACACAGGAAAAACTTAACTGAACACGTAGCAAACTAAGCAGTAATCGGCATATGGTTCTTCGAGTGAACTTATTTCGCCACGGCACGAGCGATTGGCCCGCTCAAAATATTTACCTTCTCTATTACGTTGTTCAAGTATGCGTCTATATATATTCAAGCCCGACCGGAGAGTTGATAAATGCACGAAATCGGCTTCTAATTTTGATCAGACACAACAAAGGCTGTGCTCCCTATCTTAATTTAAACGCAAATCACCTCGATAGATTTGTCAAAAATCAGCGCAGAAAGCGAAAGCTGCGCACTGATCCCCGTGCTGACACATGATACCTCGCATGGCGTTTTGTGTTACTAAAACGTTGGGACGGAGTAAAAAAATAGAAAAGCGAAAAGCTGGAACGCACCTAGTTCTGGCACGCATCGTAGTGTCTTTTCACAGTGGAAAGGGTAGCGCAACACTGCATCGGCATTTTACTTTTCGAACGAAGCGCAGCCGTTTTAACCCAACGCTGGACAGCGGTTTCGTTTTCTGTACCGTACCAACATGGAGGACTTAGTTCTCGGAGCGCCGAGAGATGGCGCTGCGCATTTCGCATATCTAATATCGTCTATTCTTCTCGGTGGCTCGATGGGGCAACTAACCTGGCGTTCGTGTGCAGTCCGCTGTCTCGTACACGCTTCGCGCTGATTTAAATTGAGATTGCGGGCGTACCGACCGTAGTCGCGTCCACGTTACCACCACGGAAGATGAGCTCGGGGAGAACTGTGCCACCAATTTGCATACAGTTTTCTTTGGCATCAAAGATAATATCTTCAACGTACCGGCGACCTAAGTGATTCAAACCTCCACCGCTAATCTTTGTGAATGGTTTACGAAAGAAATTATTAACAGTATATTATTCAGGGTAAGGAAGCCCGGATGAAAAAACATCTCAGCGTATAGATCTAGTTTTCAATTCGTAGGATGAGGCTTGGTGGAACGATTCTTGCTGCGTTCTAAAGGCGCTGTTCAAACATGTCGTCCTTTGTTTAATGCCGCTGTTGGCTGAGCAAATGATTCATTCATTCATTCATTCATTCATTCATTCATTCATTCATTCATTCATTCATTCATTCATTCATTCATTCATTCACTCACTCACTCACTCACTCACTCACTCACCCTCTTAAAGAATCTGGGTTACCAAGATTCACCCAAGAAACCAACCAGCCACACATTATTTTTCGTTTCTGCTTCAATTGTGCGCTTTCTAACAAAAATGTTCCGACATCTCGCAATGACGACGGCGACATAGCTAAATTTTACTCACGGCGCGCGTCCTCTGTTCCGAAAGTACTGCTAAACGCTGAACTTCATTAGAAATTTTCTGCAGTGTTGCCCATGATTTCGTCGCCCGTCAGTTTCCGTCAAGAGCAGAGAGCTTTTCCTCAGGCGGTGTCTTTGTTTTGACAAACTGATTTCTTTCAAATAACCCCCTTGCCTTTAATCACGCATGCACGTCCCCGGCAGACGTGCAGAAAGTCGCTGCTTAAGAATGTAAACCTGTCAGTGCTGCAACACAACGCTCTTACTTTCATGCGGAACGGGCAGCGTCAAGGGAGCCACAACAGCAGTACGTCATTCGAAAATGGCCATTGCTGAAGACCTAATTAAGACATAATGATGACAACGTTCCTATCACAAAATTTTTAGTTTACGATCATTTGAACGCGTGGTGAAGACCGTGCTACAGATTCGCTTTTAGTGATTTCTACGTTCACAGAGCGCTTGAGATTAGAGTTATATAGGGTACCGCTGCCTTCTGGCGCTACCGTGGGTGATGTTACGCGAGTATGATTTGTGGAAATGTTTAGCTTGCGGATGCCTCAGTACTGTACAGTTACCGCGCTGGGAACGAACTACGCATGCGCGTGGCACACGCGCGCAACAAGCTTAAGACGGCAAAGCTCTAAAAGGTATTGAAGCTCAGTATTCAGCTTCGCCGTTTGGGATGGCAACAACTGCGTCATTCTGTTACCCAAAATGAATTTCGCACTCTAACCCTATCGTAAAACACTTTTATAAATGTTGTGATAGGACGACAGTAATAACTACCGGAGGTGATCAGCACTTATTCGCACTCTAACCCTATCGGCAGACACTTTAATAAACTTTCTGATAGGACGACAGCAATAACTGCTGTAGGTAATCAGCACTTGTTCATTGCGCAAGAATACTCAGAGAGCTAGGAAAAAAAAATTCCTCCGTCGAGCCGGATTCGAACCAGCGACCTATGGATGTCCATAGTGCGAAGCCTCCTACAGTCCACCGCTCTACCAACTGAGCTATCGACGGGGACGGAGTTGAAAACGGCTTCTTTTCCTCAACTGTGTCGTGTGTAGCACTTGCAGGAAAAGACATCGCGGCAGCGTATCGTTTTACTTTTGACGGGACAATTGTCTCGAGCTCCTTGCGCCGCTATTCACTTTCCTCGTTTTCTGTACAGAATATTTTTGCTTTGTCTCGTTTTGTTTTACCGTAAATGTGAATGTTTTTGGGTAAAGGAAATGCAGCGCAAGTGCTGCACTCTCACTGGACACCTGAACCGGCCAATGATTGAATTGATAAATTAGAGGGTAGAGAGAAAACAGAGACATCGTGTTTGAGGTTCCCGATTAACTTCGAGCACTCGGGGTTCTTCAATAATCGCTTATATTTCGCAGTTTGGCTCCGTCTTATATGCGGCCATCCCGGCCAGCATTCCTTTCTCTCTGCCCTTATACGATCGCTATTATCCGTCCAAATAGGCGCTTTTCACAAACTTGATCTAGCAGCGCCTCCTCTTTTGATACCAGTAACAGTAAGTGAAGCCCCCTTCCCATTACAGTCTTTGACTCTGTCCAGCTCACTAGCCTTTGTGCCTGCCCAGTGCGTACAATTAGAAGGAGCTAGGATACCCAATGCCGAGCTTCTCTTTTGTTTTCTTTATTAAGCATCAGCATACCGGCAATACTACCACAAGAGTCGGACGATTTTTGTCCTGTGAACGAAACATAAAGCAAAAACCACCAATGCTAAAAACCACACTGCAGGCCCTTAGCCGAGCGCTAGCAGGAGGGGCAAGGATAGCAACTATTACACTAACTTCAGAAAAATCGTAAACAGAATACAATTATACGGTCAGTGGTAAAAGTAATAAAATAAGTAAATAAAATACCTCAATCGCAAGCAGCAATGAGTAACGAATACAGAAAAAACTTCCTGAATTCAAATCGATAGAACTGCCATAGCAGCCAGATGACACAAGGTAGACAAACTTCAGTTAACCCAGTCAGGTCGATGCTACTTGTTAGGCGAGTTCTGCGTTTTAATTGACGTTATTGCAGTATGATAAGAATTTCCATCGTGTAATATTCAAATAATAAAAGTTGTCCTACATTAGGTAACAGAACGGACGTCGTGCAGTACAGAAAAAAACGCGGCTGCAAAGGCTTACGGAGGCAAAATTTCCATTTGCAAATCGCTGCCTTGGACACGGCTTTACAGGAAGAGAAATATTTCCACAAAATGTCAAAAAAAAGGAAGCGACGCCCAACGTGGGGCTCGAAGCCACGACCCTTAATTAAGAGTTTCATGCTCTACCCACTGAGCTAGCCGGGCGATGGGCGAAGAGGAAGAAAAGCATAAAAGCAGAAAAGAAGACCCTGTTGTTGAATCATGAATATACACCAATTAGCCCAACTTACTTTCTTCTCTCACGAGTCTTTGGTACACTTTTGGTCTTCAGTTTTTTTTATTGCTGTAACTGGTTGAAACATGAGCGTGCGAGATCAAAATGGCATCTTTGCTAACGAAACTACGGAGTTGGTAGGCAGTTAGAGCGTGATACCAGCCGCGTTGTCAGCAACGACCTATACATAGGTTGCACGTGACGTCACCTCTGCCCCTCATCAAGCGCTTGCGGCCATGCTGCCGAACCATTCGGCCGTCCCTTCCCGCCTGCCCTGCGATTCCTGATTAGTCCTCGGACACTCTGGATTATTTTCTTATCTTTCGGGCGCGATGCCTACTGCACAGAGGAATGAACCATTCAGTGCAGGCTACTGGTCTGAATTTATTCGATCGGCGTGCGTACGCTACGCACACAAAGTGAAAATTTGCGACGATACAGATCCGTCCACGCTGCGACCGAAAGTCGACGCGACGATGGGCGTTCATATGTTCCTTGTAGTGGCCCACGGGGGATATCGTGTACTCTTTCCAGCTTTGTAGAGTTGGAAGAAATGAAAGCCTTCGAATCAATGGAGGCACACAATGATTTCTACAGCAGGTGGCTGAGAAGCCTGCCTGCGATGCGCAAGCAACGAGACGAAAAGCTCGGCCTCGGCACGCCGCTTTCTCTCCCGTCATTGCTCGCTGCGGTCGTGGCGATCCGAACCGCCTTGCATGGTGCTGTAGCTAGGATGCAGCGACACGGGACCCAGTTTGGGTTTGTGTTGTAAGACAAATTAGATGGCGTCAATCAAAACAGCAACATTCAAAAGTGCAGCCATTGCTTCCCACGTTTTCGTAAACATTTAGTTGACGACACAGGCCTCTTACCTGTCACAAAGTGCACTCCGCACAGAAGTAAATTTGGGTTGACGGGTTCCAAATCGTCGCTCTTAATGCGAGCCGCAGCAACAGCTCGCGCAGATTCGTACTGTCATGGAACGCTCGCACTTGTATGCCTACGATTATCTTACGAATGCAGATGAAGTTCGTGTTAAACGGCTTCTTCTTTCACCTGGAGCTGTCGCTACGGTCGTAGCAGCCAAGGGTGGCACACAAAACCATACCGAATCTACGGATGGACGAGACCCGACACGTTGCGAGCTAATATAGGCAGCGGAAAGCTAGAGGTGGTCTGGTGTTGGTTCGGCAGCATGGCCGACTCGCAACCGACGGCCACCGGATGTGACGTCGGTGCAAGCTATGTATAGCTTTATTATGCGAAGCATATTACTAGAGCTACACTACAGCCCGTCGAGCGCGGCGGTGGAGCTACCATTGACCTTTAGCGTGACCACGTGACACCACGAGACAACATGACGTCACAGCAGAGGAGAGATGGGCTGCCGGCTCGCGCGGTCGGCCGCGGCGGTGGAGGCTCCACATCAGAGGCGCGGCGGCTGACCACGTGACAACATGACGTCACAGCAGAGGAGAGATGGGCTGCCGGCTCGCGCGGTCGGCCGCGGCGGTGGAGGCTCCACGTCAGAAGCGCTGCAGCTGACCACGTGACGCTGCAGCAGCGGTATAAAGCTGAGCTTGCCTCGCTCTCCGGGCACTTACGAGGCGGCCAGGTGTTGGGATGCCGCCTAGAACCAGGGCTGATTTGAACGAGAAGCGAAAGCTTCAGCGTGCCACAGAGACCGATGAAGAGCGGGATGAACGTCAACCAAAGAAAGCCATGTATTACCAAGCCTAGCCATCAATATGCTTCGCATCTGACTAGGCTTAACCTTAGCTAAGCCTCAGCCATTTTTTTTTTGACACGACCTCAAAAATCAGTCAGAAAAACGCAAAGAATGAGAAGCAAAAAAGACAAACGCCCAACGTGGGGCTCGAACCCACGACCCTGAGATTAAGAGTCTCATGCTCTACCGACTGAGCTAGCCGGGCGACGGGCGAGGCGCCAATGAAGCTTGTATTAACGCATCCATTAGCTGGACGGTCAGGCGGCAACCCTTTTGCAGTCTCGCCAAGGTGTGGCAGAGTTCACTGGCCAATGTTTTAGCGACGCTACAGAGCAGCGGTTTTACTGCAGCCTCACTCGTCTCACAAAGACAGGGTCGGGTCGCCGCCTTTTAGCCCGACTTCACATCCAGCACACTCAATTCACAGAGGAGAGATGCCGCCTTCCCGTACACTGGAGACGCGCCCTCCACGTGCGGCCTCTCCCCACCAATATGTCCAAAGAGGATCATAATGGCAGGCGCCTGGCGCGGGCGGAAGCCTTGGACCGCCATTTTCGGAGCAAACCAGGAGTCTTCTACGTGGACGCGTCCGGCCCGGACCCCAGGGGATGGTACACGGCCGCGGTTGTCCACGAGGGTAAAACAGTAGACGCCCTTACTTTCAAGGCCCAGTCAGCAATTCATGCAGAAGAGGTTGCCATCGCTTTGGCAGCCTCTCACACCTCCTCCAAATACATAAACACCGACTCGCGAGGGGCTTGCCGTAACATCACGCAAGGGTGGGTTACTCCCCTAGCTTATCGCATTTACCAAAATTGTAGCCGAGACTCGGATCCCGCGCACCGATCTCTCGTTTGGGCTCCAGGTCACCAAGGCGTCCACGGAAATGAGGCAACCGACGCCGCCGCCCGCGCGCTCTCTCTCCGGCCATTTCCCACGGGACCCGACGCCGACCAGGACACTGATTTCAATCCGATTTATACTTTTAAATAAATATGCGAGTATTACAAATCCACGCACCAAACTCTTCCCACCCCGTGCAAAGGGCTGGGGAAGGTCAACGAGCGGGTACTCCTGCGCCTGCTCACCAACACGATGTTGTGCCCGGCAACTCTGCAACATTTCGATCCTCAATTCGACGGGCAGTGCTCACACTGTGGGGAGGTGTCTGACACTTACCACATGGTGTGGGCCTGCCAGCAGAACCCATCCCTACCCCCTATCCCAAACCACACCCGAGAGGACTGGGAGGCGACCCTGTCCGGTTGCTGCACCCTCGAGGCCCAAAGGGCCTTAGCGCAGCGCGCCCGGGCTGCGGCAAACGCCAATGGGGTACCTGTCTAGGCATCCCACCTAGTGGTTGTAAGGGCGTGAGCCTTCAGGTCACGACCCCCAACACCTCTCCCTATGATTTAATAAATGTTTTCACCACCACCCACCCACCGAGCAAATGTGTGCAGCACCTGGAGCTGTGCCAGCGGAAACCAGAAAAGCAGATACAGAAGAGAACGAAGGAAAATAAGTATTCTCGGTAGCTCGATGAAGCAACTAACCTGGCGTTCGTGTGCAGTCCGACGCCTCGTCCACTCTTGGCGCTGATTTAGATCAAGACTGTGGGCGTACCGATCGCAGTCGCGTCCACGTTAGCGCCACGGGAGATGAGCTCGGGGAGAACTGTGCCGCCAATTTGCGTACAATTTTCTCTGGCATCAAGGATACAATCTTCAACGTATCCGCGACCTAAGTGATTCCGAGCTCCACCGCTAATTTTTCTGAATGGTTAAGCGAAAGAAATTATTCATGGTATGTTATTCAGGGTAAGGGATCCCGGATGAAAAAATTCAGGGGGCACTTTGTCTAAAGTGCGTAGAGGCGAAAGCGTTTTCCGCACCACTTTGCCTGTGTGACACTGGTGACGTCAGCACTGGATGACGTCCCACATAACTGATGACAAAGTAATGAAAAATTACTAATTAACGACTAATTACTAATGTATCACTCAGCACTAATTGACTGCTAATTATTGGCGCTTAAGCTTCGCCTTTAGGACTAGAACGTGACAGCGTGTTGTAGCGCTGCCAGGGAGTCCACGGAACGCCACCATCCGTTCGGCGCAATGCCTTGCCCTTTGAACGCAACGCTTTTTGAGGAAAGGAAATGGCGCTGTAATTCTCAGTCATCTCGCTGGACACCTTAACCGCACCGTACAGAAAGGGAGGAAGTGGCAATGAAAGAAGAAAGAGGGGCTGTAATGAAGAAACTGAAAACTGTATTTGAGGAAAGGAAATTACGCAGTAACTGTCTGACATATCTCGGTGGACACCCGTCAAAACGCGGACACATCTGTCGACACGGCTGCCGACACGGCTGTCGACTCGGCTGCAGACAGGGACGGAGACACGGATGCCGACACGGATTACAACCGACAGCATGAGGCATTAAAGGCTTTCGCCTTAAAAACATCTCAGCGTATAGATCTAGTTTTCAGGGCCTAGGATGAGGCTCGGTGTAACGATTCTTGCTGCTTTCTAAAGGCACTGTTCAAACATGTCGTCCTTTCGTTTAATGCTGCTGTTGAGTGAATAACGGTTCATTCATTCATTCATTCATTCATTCATTCATTCATTCATTCATTCATTCATTCATTCATTCATTCATTCACCCTGTTAAAGAATCTGGGTTAACATGATTCCCCCAAGAAAACAACCAGCCACATATTATTTTTCGTTTCTGATTAAATTGTGCGCCTTCGAACAAAAATGTTGCGACATCTCGCAATGATGATGGCGACCTCATTAAATTTTACCAGCGGCACGCGTCCTTTGTTACGACTGCTGCTAAACGTTGTACTTAATTAGAGATTTTCTGCAGTGTCGCCCATGATTTCGTGGCCCAGTTTCCGTCAAGCGCAGAGAGCTTTGCCTCAGGCGGTGTCCTTGCTTTGACAAAATGATTTATTTCCCGTAATCCTCTTGCCTCATGCATTTACGTCCCCGGCAGCCATGCAGTAACCTGTGAGCACTGCTAGGCGGCGCAACACAACGTTCTTACTTTCATGGGGAAAGGGCAGCGTCAAGGGAGCCGAAACGGCAGTCCGTCATCCGAAAACGCCCATTGCTGAAGACATAATTAGGACATAATGAAGATAACGTTGGTGGTGGTGAAAATATTTTAATGAAACTATTTAGGAGGTTGTAGCGGCGGGTGGAGCTCTCAGTCCGGAACCCCATTGGCGTAGGTTGCTGTCCGCGCTCTTTCGATGAGTCCTTTTCGACTAGTTTCGTCCGAGCTGGTCAGAGCTGCCTCCCACCCCTCCTGCGTTGGCTGGTTATTGACACTGACCGCCTGATTTCGTTGGCAGGCCCATACAAGGGCGTCCGCAGAATTTTTTGCAGGGGGGGGCCCATTGGTTGTTGGCGCCGGAGGGGGGGGGGTATATTCGTAGCGAAAAGGCACTATTTGCGGAGTAAATTTATTTATTTATATATAAATAAAAAATAAGTAAAATACACACATGAAAGAAAATTACAAGCAGCAAATTAAAGCGCGGATTGTAGAGATACATTGGAGTTTATCAACAAAGAAACAATTAAAATTAATAAAAATGCAAAAAGATACTATCAATACTCGAAGTGCTCAGTCTTACTGCATACGGGTTCTCGACTCACCCGAATTGATGACCAGCACACAGCGCAATATGTTCACAAACACGCAACTACAGTCACTCAGTCAGTCTTCCTTGAACAGCAACTGTAGGCGCCTCGGATTTTTCTGGGCGAATTGCGTACTTACACGGGTGATAAATTCATTTCTGTGCTTCATTACACGCTCTCAGTGCACAGTCATCATATATATTGATTGGAAAAATGGTTGAACGAGTACGTTGAAAACAAAAGATGACTATATATACAACGAAAACTTATTTACAAGATAAATGCACGCTCGCAGCTTCATACACCTCGCTCCATCTTGCTCGCGCATCCGCACAGTCGAGCAACCGCACACACACTGCTCGCCGCTCGTCGTTTTCTCGTCCGCTGTCTTGGTTGTTCTCACCTTCGTTGACAACCCGCCACTAAAAACACCGAAGCACAAACACAGAGGCGCGCACACGTGCAAGGGCTTACTTGCCACAATATCCACGAATGCGCACTTTTGGGGTGTAAGGAACGCCGCGCGACTTCCGAGGGGAAGGGACACCCGCAACTAATTCGGCCGGAAAATTTGTTTTTGTGCTTTTATGGGGTTCAGAGCCCCAAAACGACTCAGGCTATGAGGGACGGAGTAGTACAGAGTTTCGGATAATGTCGACCACCTGGGTCTCTTTACCATGCACTGACACGCACAGTACATGGGCGCTGTTGTGATTTGAGGCCCAGCCAGAGGTGACAGGCGAGCCAGGCAGGCGCCATCGGGCTGCGTTGACCAAAGGCGCTGGTTTTCGGAGAAGACGCAAGGAACGCTGGTGTGGGGGCGCCTCTGGAGACTGCGTCGCCGTGAACAAAAGCAGCTAATCCCCTTTGCCGAAGGTTCTGAAAGCGGCGCTTCTACCGCACCGAGCTCTCCCGTGGATCGGAGGAGACAGCGCGCGGCGGCGGCGCCAACTCGTCGCCCGCTTGCCCCTGAGCAGCCCGACAAAGCGGGGGTGGACACGGCTGATTTGTCCTTCCCCCCTCAAGAATTCATCGGTGGCCGGCGTACGAACGTATCATGATTATAGCGAGCAACCTGTGCCCTGTGCACTGTCTGCCTCCGTGTCGCTATCTCTCTAGAGATCAAAGAAACAGACACCCATCTCAAGACGGCTCGAAGCACATGCTCGCCGGTGCCGCTGCATGTCTGCAACAGGTCGTCCTTCAGCAGAGCTGGCGGTGGCGTGGTTTGAAAACGGCGGAACGACGCGCGCCCGGACGCGGCATTTCGCAGATGTGACCAAGCGTCGAAGCGGGGCTGCTTTTACCCTTTTGGCTGAGCGCACCACCGCCCCTGGCGTGCGGCCATCACTCACGGTTCGAGTGAGTGATTTTCCAGGGGGGTGCAGCCGCCCCCCCTTGCCCCCCCTCCGGACGCCCATGGGCCCATACCATATGGTACAGGTCCGCCTTCTCCCCGCAGAACTTGCAGAGTGAGTCAAATGATTCCGGGTCTATTGCGTGTAGTCTTCATGGGTTGTTGTAAGTGTCGGTCTGTAGCTTTCAGAGGTGTAGTTCCTCCCCTTTGTCCAGTGTCTTAGCCGGCGGAGGGTATACCCGTCGGGATAATCTTAAGTGCTGAAGTATGTCGTTGTAAGTTAGTAGTGGGGTAGGAGGTTCCACGGCATCCGCAATGGGTGCCCGGGGGAGAAATGCTCGGGCTGAGGCATGTGCGCTCTCGTTCCCTGAGATGCCCTGGTGACCTGGTACCCATATTAAGTGTTTGTGTGTGGGTTGGTAGCCACGGGTGTAGCTGTCTTGCAGGACTTTAGCTGCTAGTGGTGCGATCCCGCAGCTGAGGTAATTGCGATACGATGTTTGTGAATCTGTCAGAATATATTCCGAGCTAGTGTGTGTTGCAGCTAAAGCAATCGCCACTTCTTCCGCAGCCAGTATGTCCTGGCTAGCCAGTACTAGTCCGTCCATTGTTTGTTTTGGTGCACTACCGCGACGGCCGTCATTCCCTGCTCGGGACCCGCAGCGTCAACATAGAACACGCCCTCGCGCCCGCCGTAGTGTCTTTTCATGGCTTCGGCTCGCGCTTGTCGTCTTGACTGGTGAAAATCGGGGTTCATATTCCTGGGTAATGGAGCTGCCTTGAGTTGTCCTCTCCGTGAGGCTGGGATGTCGGTTTTGGTGTCTAGCTGTCGGGGGCAATCGATGTTTAAATCAGTGAGGACTTGTCGGCTTTGAGCCTTTTCTAGTTTACGTTCATTTGAACGTGTGGTGAAGACCGTGTTACAAATTTGCTTATAGTGATTGCTACGTTCACCGAGCGCTTGAAATTAGAGTTATAGCGAACCGCTGCCTTCTGGCGCTACCGTGGCACATGTTCCGCGCGTATGATTTGTGGAAATATTTAGCTTGCGGCTACCTCAGCACTGCGCAGTTACCTCTCTGGGAACAAAGTACGCATGCGCGTGGCACACGCGCGCAACAAGCTTAAGACGGCAAAGCTCTAAGAGGTATTGAAGCTCAGCATTCAGCTTCGCCGTTTAGGATGAAAAAACATCCCCATTGTGTTCACCAAGCTGAATTTCGCACACTAACACTAACGTAAAGCACTTTAATAAAAGTTCTCATAGGACGACAGTAATAACTGCTGGAGGTAATCAGCACTTACTCGCTGTGCAAGAATACTCGGATTGCTAGGAAAAAAATTTCCTCCGTCGAGCCGGATTCGAACCAGCGACCTATGGATGTCCATAGTGCGAAGCCTCCTACAGTCCACCGCTCTACCAACTGAGCTATCGACGGGAACGAAGGCGGAATCGGCTTTTTTTCCTCAAGGGCGCCGTATGTAGCACTTGCAGGAAAAGCCCCATCGCGGCAGCGTATCGCTTTACTTTTGACGGGACAATGGCCTCGAGCTGCTTGCGCCGCTATTCACTTTCCTCGCTTTCTGCACCGAGTGTTTTTGTTTTGTTTTACTGCAACTGTGAATTTTTCTGAGAAAAGGAAATGCACCGCAAGCGCCTCACTCTCACTGGACACCTGAACCGGCCAATGAAGGAATTGATACAGCAGAGGGTAAAAGAAAATAGAGGCATCGTGTTTGTGGTTCCCGATTAACTTCGACCATTCGGGGTTCTTCAATAATCGCTTGTATTTCGCAGTTTGGCTCCGTCTTATATGCGGCCATCGCGACCAGCATTCGTTTCCTTCACCCTTATACGATCGCTATTGTCCGTCCAATTAGGCGATTTTCCCGAACCCATTATAGGAGCGCCTCCTCTAATTTGATACCAGTAATAGGAGGGAGTAAGCGAGCCCCCTTCACATCAGAGTCTTTGTCTCTGTCCATCTCACTAGCCTTCCTGCGTGCCCCGTACGTACAATGAGAAGGACCTAGGGTACCTAATTGCTATCGACATACCACAAGAAGTGGGCGAATAAATTCTTTCGTGCCTTATACTTCCTGAGGCAGCGCTTTGTAAACGATCATGACGTAGCCACCAGTGTCTTAAGCTGGCACCTCGCGGTGGTAAGGAGCTGAGCAGAAGCATCCTGAACGTTCACACACCGAAACAATTGATTCAACTTGCACTTAAAGTCTATAGAAAGTGCTGTGAGGACACACGCTTTACATGTGGTAAAAAATGTCAAAAGAGTATCGAGAAAGAAATGTGGTTATTAGACATTTTTGTTTTACTCCAAAGCGACTGCTTTTGACGTATCAAAGAGAGAGTACCAAGCAGAGAAATAAAAATAAGTTCCGACATAGTCATTGTAAACTTTCTATACCGTGGGGCATAGCTCAAAGGATTTCATTTATTTCGCAGCAGGCAACATGGGACAACACTCGCTGTTTATTGTTTTTATTGAATAATGTAACATAATAACCTCTTCACTTGCTCCCTGCACTTTATTCAGCCATTTCTCCAGCTTCTCTGCTGCTTTCTCTGCTCAATTTTTTCCTCAGCATCCTTAGAGGCGCGATCTTCGGTCCGATCATTCGTGAATTGTCATCAGGTGCTGCAGCAGTGTGCTATAGAGCGACTTTGTGCGCATACTGCTGCTGCTACTTGTTCGTTGTAAAAGTAAAGGCGCCAAAAAACCACACACACACGCAAGACAAGAGAACGGGTCAGAGCGCCTCCCGGGACAGGCGCTCTGTCCCGTTCTCTTGTCTTGTGTGTGTGTGTGTGTGTGGTTTTTTGGCGCCTTTACTTTTAGAATGAATTACCAACTAGCCCAGCAAGAAGTTCTTTTAAGCTACTTGTTCACCTTCTCCCGGCACAACCCGAATACGCTGCTGAAGCCTGACGACTAAAGGGGCGCAGTAACTGACCTCACCATAGTCTGATACAGCTCAAGAACGAAGCGGCAAATTCCCCAGGGGATTAAGCACGGATTAATCGCGGCGTCAGTAAAATCAGTTACGCCATTACAGGACGTCCTTTGAGGGCCATTCGCCGCTTTTCTCGAGACTCTTGCGGTGGCACCGTGCACTGAGGGTTGGAGGGCCTTGCACTGGATAACAATACTATATCTCCTATAGATTCTCTTTCTTGCATATAGCAACGACAGATGTCATCTGTGGTGCCATGTTTTTGCCGGTAACACTTCGTGCTCAAGCCCCCAGCTTTAACCTCGAAAAGTAAACCACTTGATCCCTTTGGAATTTAACAAAAAAAATCCCTTAATGTTTTCTTAGTCGTCTAATAGAGCCCCAGCGTTAGCTTGCACATAGTTTTTTTTTTTTTCAGGTATTTCCCGAGCACCAGAATTTATGTTCCAAAGTGTTTTTCTTAATACTTTTTTCCTCACTTTGACACTGTATTTATTATCAAGCCGTCTATTCTTATCTTCCATGTATTATCGGTACTGCATCTGCAAAGCACCTGAAATTTCTCGCCATCCATCACTCCCCACTCATTTACCTCAACCTTTCTTCTCACTGCACCCTACTTTTTGCCTCACGAGCTTCGAACGTTGACCACCTCTTATAAGCTTGAGCTGCTTCATTTGTATTGTTTACATGAACCCCGCAGGCAAGCTACCGACTGCCCTCTGCCTTATTTCAAGCGCAGAAGTTGTGGCAGATCCCAACCAACCACAGCGTTCGCAAAGTTCAAGCCCAGTACTGTAGCTCCTTCCCAGATTCTCCTAATAACTTCATATTGGTTATATCCCCAAATCACGGTATTCTTCATGACAGCTGCGTTTTTTTTTTGCTTTCTTCAATCTTTCTTCCTCTTTTTTCCCTAACGTAGTTTCTACCATCCTTTATCCATATCCCAAGATACTTGTACGTCCTAACTATAACTTTCTCCAAGTTTTGTTGCGTGATTGTTCCGGGCTGAACATTAAAAACCATGACCTCCGATTTTCCTGCGCTAAATCTCAGTCCTGGCACTTCCGCTATTTTCCCGCGAATGTCTGCCAATGGCCGTGCCGTCTCCTAGAGAAACGATATTATCGGCGTACATCAGTCTCGGTATGCGACTTGACGTCAGTTGTCTCCTTCGCCGCCACGACATAATAAATCTCGATCCGCTCATTTCCAATTTCCATTCAATCTCTCTGATGCAGGCCATAAATAGAATAAACCGCAATTCTTGTAGCACCTTTCATTCATTGCCAACTCACTCCTACGTTGTTATCCTTTTACACTTAATTCATTCAAGACATTGTTTCACAACGCACATCTTCTCTTCCCAAGCTCTCTGTAATAAGGCCTGGTTTACACTGCCGTAAGCCTCCGTGATGTCTAAAAACGCCATCCACTTTGATTGGTTTTCCCTTGCTGCAATTTCAATACATTGGATGACTGCGAACAAGTTGTTCACTAAGATACGACGTTGTATGGAGCCTTTTCGCAGTACTTCCTGCACCTCTGCATCTTCAGTCTGACCTTGCAGCTGATCCTTAGTAACTTGCATTTGTAATCAATACAATACCGATGTCACCATTGCAGACCTGTTGGGTTTAATGGGATCTTTTTCACCTTAGGCTTTGTATATCGGGCTCATTCTACTCTCTCGCCAGCTTGCTGGGATTGCTTTAGTTTTCTGTATGTCGCTTAAAGCAGCATACAAAGTCTTTCTTGTATTTTTCCCCAGCATTAGAGTTAACCTCATTGGTATGTTGTCCCAACCAATTGCTCTATGCAAAGGCACCCTATTCTATGCTTTTTCCCGATTTAATTGGTCTATATCAACGTCAAAAAAAAACCTTTGCGGTAGCAGCTAGCGTAACTGCAAAAATTTATTCCAGAGACTTTTCCAGTCACTGGCAAATTTATTCCAGTGACTCCAGTAGCAGCCTGTTACGCAGGGCCCCCTGGCGCCTACGACGCCTCACACCGATCATTATACTCGTGTCATGACGTTACTGCTCTGTCATATGTCCACCTCTCCCCATTGGTTCATGACCAGCACTTCTACGCCTGCCTACGGAACACGTCCACGCCATTGGTTTAAAGGTATGTCGTCGCTACGACGTAGGGACCTGTGCGCATGTTCATTGGTAGGCAGGGCATACGCTGCTCATATCTGCGGTGTAAAAAATATTGCTCCTGCAGCCAAGCTGCTTGGCATTCTTTCGGACAAAGAAGTACTCGACGCTGCGTTCGGTCCCATTTCAACTGCACCGAGGATGGAAGTGCTCACCCCAAACCCCACCAGAGAGGACTGGGACGTGGCCCTGCTCGGCTGTCAAGACCTAAAGACTCAAAGGGCCTTGGTTCAACGGACGCGGGCGGCGTTGCTTGCCAATGGGGCCCCGGAATAGGGGCCTCACCTAGTATTGTGAGGGGTAAGGGCCAATAGGGTCCTACCCCAGTCACCTTTCTGTAAAAATTTATTACGCGATAAATGTTTTTCACCACCACCACCTCCCTGTACTGGCAATGCGGTACAAGAGTAACGCAGTCTAAATGCTGAGCTCCTCTTTTGTTTTCTTTATTAATGATCAGCACACCGGACACTATCACAAGAGGCGAACGCATTTTTGTTCTGTGAACGAAATATAAAACAAAAGAACTTATGCACAATATGAAGGAATCCTTCTATGTATTTATTTACAATATACTGCGGCCCTAAGACGAGCCCTAGCAGGAAGGGCAAGAATAACAACTATTATTAAAACTTAAGAAAAGTAGTAAACAAAATACGATTATTCGGTCATTGGTAAGAATAATAAAAAAGTAAAAAAAAATACATTAATCGCAAGCAGCAATGAATGAGGAATGAAAAGAAAGAAAAAATTTCTTAAATCAAATCCATACAAATGTCCCAGCAGCCAGATGACACAGGGTAGACAAACTTCAGTTAACCCAATCAGGTCGATGCTACTTGTTAGCCTAGTTCTGCGTTTTAATTGATGTTACGGCAGTATGATAAGAATTTCCCACGTATAATAGTAAAATAATAAAAGTAGTCCAGTCTTCGATAACAGAACTTGGACGTCGTTCAGTGCACCTAAAAACGCGGCTGAAAAGGCTTATTGAGGCAAAATTTCCACTTGTAAAAAATAGCTACCCAGACACGGCTTTACACGAAGAGAAATATTTTCACAAGCCAAAAAAGGAAGCGACGCCCAACGTGGGGCTCGAACCCACGACCCTGAGATTAAGAGTCTCATGCTCTACCGACTGAGCTAGCCGGGCGACGGGCGGGGCGCCAATGAAGCTTGTACTAACGCATCCATTAGCTGGACGGTCAGGCGGCAACCCTTTTGGAGTCTCGCCAAGGTGTGGCAGAGTTCATTGGCCGATGCTTTAGCGCCGCTACAGAACAGCGGTACTACTGCAGCCTCACCGAGTAAATGTGTGCAGCACCTGGAGCTGTGCCAAGGGAAACCAGGAAAGCAGATACAGAACAGAAGAGAACAAAGGAAAATAACAAGTATTCACAGTGGCTCGATGAGACAACTAACCTGGCGGCCGCATGCAGTCCGACGTCTCGTCCACACTTGGCGCGGATATTTAGATTAAGATTGCGGGCATACAGACCGCGGTCGCGTACACGTTAGCGCCACGGAATATGACCTCAGAGAGGACTATACCGTCAATTTGCATATAGACTTCTCTGACATGAAGGATACAATCTACGGCGTATCCGCGACCTTTGATTCAAACCTCCATCGCTAACCTTTCTGAATGGTTATACGAAATAAACTATTCACGGTATTCATGGTAAGAGAGCCCGGATGAAAAAACATCTCAGCGTATCGATCTAGTTTTCAAGGCGTAGGACGAGGCTCGGTGGAACGATTCTTGCTGCGTTCTAAAGGCGCTGTTCGAACAAGTCGTCCTCTGTGTAATGCTACTGTTGAGTGAACAAATGTTTCATTCATTCATTCATTCATTCATTCATTCATTCATTCATTCATTCATTCATTCATTCATTCATTCATTCATTCATTCATTCATTCATTCAACATAAACGCACCATCTTGCAATTATGATGGCGATATCGGCAAATTTTACCCGCGGCGCACGTCCCTTCTTCAGATGCTGCTGCTAAACGTTGTACTTAATTAGAAATTTCCTATAGTGCTGCCCATGATTTCGTCGCCCAGTTTCCGTCAAGCGCAGAGACCTTTTCCTCAGGCAGCGTCTTTGCTTGGACAAACCGACTTCTTTCCCATAACCCTCTTGCCTTTAATCATGCATTTACGTCCCCGGCAGCCATGCAGAAAAGCACTTCTTGAGAATGTAAACATGCGAGTGCTGCTAGGCAGCGCAACACAACGCTCTTACATTCATGGGGAAAGGGCTGCGGTAAGAGAGCCGCAATAGCAGGCCGTAATTTGAAAACGACTATTGCTGAAGACATAATTGAGTTAGGTGACAACGTTACATTTAACATTTTTTTTTTAGTTTACGATCATTTGAACGTGGGCTGAAGACCGTGCTACAGATTCGCTTTTAGTGATTTCTACGTTCACCGAGCGCTTGACGTTAGAGTTAAAGCGTACCGCTGTTTTCTGGCGCTACCGTGGCTCATGTTCTGTGCGTATGATTTGTGGAAATCTTTAGCTTTCGGATGCCTCAGATGCGCAGTTACCACGCTGGGAACAAACTACGCATGCGTGTGGAACACGCGCGCAACAAGGTTCAGGCGGTAAAGCACTAAAAGCAAAGCTCGGTATTCAAGCTCAGTATCCAGCTTCGCCGTTTAGGATGACAGATTAGTCATTCTGTTTCCAAAGCTGAATTTCGTACTCTAACACTAATGTAAAACACTTTAATCGAAGTTCTGATAGGACGACAGTAATAACTGCTGGAGGGAATCAGCACGTGTTAACTGCGCAAGGGTACTCGGAGAGTTAGGAAAAAACTCCTCCGTCGAGCCGGATTCGAACCAGCGACCTATGGATATCCGTAATGCGCAACCTTCTACAGTCCACCGCTCTACCAACTGAGCTATCGACGGGAACGGCGGAGTTCCCGGCTTCTTTTCCTTAAGTGCGCCGTGTGTATCACTTGCAGTAAAAGCCATCGCGGCAGCGTACCGCTTTACTTTTGACAGGACAATGGCCTCGAGCTGCTCGCGCCGTTATTCACTTCCCTCGCTTTCTGCACTGAGTGTTTTTGTTTTGCCTCGTTTTGTTTTACTGTGAATGTGAATGTTTTTCAGGAAAGAAAATGCACCGCAAGTGCTTCACTCTCGCTGGACACCTGAACCAGCCAATGAAGGAATTGATACAGCAGAGGGTAGAAGAAAATAGTAGCATCGTGTTTGTGGTTCCCGATTAACTTCGACCGCTCGGGGTTCTTCAATAATCGCTTTTATTTCGCAGTTTGGCTCCGTTTTTAGATCTGAAGCCATCGCGACCAGCATTCGTTTCTCTGTGCAATTATACGGTCGTTTATCCGTCCGATTAGGCGATTTTCACGAACTCGATATAGCAGCGCCTCCTATAATTTCATACCAGTAATATGAGGGCGTAAGAGAGCCCCCTTCCTATGACTCTGTCCAGCTCACTAGCCTTTGTGCCTGCCTCGTGCGTACAATCAGATGGAGCTAGGGTACCCCATAACTACCGGCATACCATAAAAAGTGGGCGAATAGATTCTTTTGTACCTTTATACTTCGTGAGGCAGCGCTTTGTAAACGATCATGACGTAGCCGCCACTGGCCTAAGCTGGCACCTCGCGGTGCTAAGGAGCTGAGCAGAAGCATCCTGACACACGCTCTACATGTGATAAAAAGTGTCAAAAGAGTATACAGATAGAAATATGTTTATTAGACATTTTTTTTTTACTCCAAAGCGACTGCTTTTGAAGTATCAAAGAGAGAGTAACAAGCAGAGAAATAAAAATAGGTTCCGACATGATCATTGTAAACTTTCTGTATCGTGTGGCATAGCTCAAAGCATTTCAATTATTTCGCACCGAGCAACATGAGACAACACTCGATGTTTATTGTTTTTATTGAATAATGTAACATCATAACCTCTTCACTTGCTCCGTGCACTTCATTCAGCCATTTCTCCAGCTTCTCTGCTGCTCTCTCTGCTCACTTCTTTCCTCAGCGTCCTTGGAGGCGCGATCTTCGGTACGCTCGTTCGTGAATTGTCATCAGGTGCTGCAGCAGTGTGCTATAAAGCGACCTTATGCGCACATTGCTACTGCTACTCATTAATTCACCTCCTCTCGGCACAACCCGAATGCGTTGTTGAAGCCTGACAACTAAAATTGCGCATTAAATAACCTCACTAAAGTCTAATACAACTCAAGAATGAAGCGGCAAATTCCCAGGGGATTAAGTACGGATTAATCGCGGCGTCAGGAAAATCAGTTACGCCATAACAGGACGTCCTTTGGGGGCCATTCGCCGCTAGTCTCGAGATTCTTACGGTGGCATCGTGCACTGATGGTTGGAAGGCCTCGCACTGGATAAGAATACTATGTTCTATCGATTCTCTTTCTTGCACACAGCAACGACAGATGTCATCCATGGTGCGAAGCTTTTGCCGGTAACACTTCGTCCTCAAGGACCCAGCTTTAGCCTCGAAAAGTAAACCACTCGATCCCTTTGGAATTAAAAAAAAATTCCCTTAATGTTAGCTTTAGCCGTCCTTCAGAGCCCCAGCGTTGGCTTGTACATCATTTTGTTTTGCGAGTGTTTCCTGAGCACCAGACTTTACGGTCCAAGGTGTTTGTCTTCAAGCTTTTTTCTCCCCTTTCACATTTTTATTTATTAGCAAGCAGTCTATTCTTCTTTTCCGTGTAGTATCGATAATGCATCTGTAAAGCACCTGAAATTTCTCACCATCCATCACTCCCCATTCATTTTCCTAAACCTTTCTTCTCACTGCACCCAACTTTCTGTCTCACGAGCTTCGAGCGTTGGCCACCTCTTATCAGCTTGAACTGCTCCATTAATATTGTTTCCATCAGCTTCCGAGGCAAGCTACCGACTGTCATCTGCTTTATTTCAAGTGCAGAAGTGGTGGTAGATCCCAAGCAACCACAGGGTTTGCAAACTTCAAGCCCAGCACTATCGCTCCTTTCAAGATTCTCCTCATAACTTCATATCCGTTATATCCCCAAATCACGTTATTCTTTAGGATGGCGAAGTTGTTTTTTTTTGCTTTCCTCAACAGTTCTTCCTTTTTTTCCCGCACGTAGTATCTACCGTCATTTATCCATATCCCAGGATACTCGTACGCGCTAACTATGACTTTTTTCAAGTTTTGTAGCGTGATTGTTCCGGGCTCAACATTAAAAACCATGACCTTCGATTTTCCTGCGCTAAATCTCAGTCCAAGGACTTCCGCTATTTTCCCGCAAAGCTCTGTCATTGCCCGAGCCGTCTGCAAGAAGAACGATATTATCGGCGTACATCAGTCTCGGTACGCGACTTGTCGTCAGTTGTCTCCTTCGCCACCATGACAAAATAAACCCTGATCCGCTCATTTCCAACTTCCGTTCAATCTCTCTGATGCAGGCCATAAATAGTCTTAACCGCAATTCTCGCAGCACCTTTCATTCATGGCCAAATTACTCCCACGTTGTTATCCTTTTACACTTAATTCATTCAACACATTGCTTCACAACGCATATCTTCTCTTTCCAAGCTCTCTGTAATAAGGCCTGGTTTACACTGCCGTAAGCCTCCTTGATGTCTAAAAACGACATCCACGGTGATTGTTTTTCCCTTTCTGCAATTTCAGTACATTGGATGACTGCGACCAAGTTGTTCTCTAAGATACGACGTTGTATGGAGCCGTTTTCCAGTTCTTCCAACACCTCTGCATCTTCAGTCTGACCTTGCGGCTGATCCTCGATAGCTTGCATTTATAACCAATACAATACCGATGTCACCATTGCAGACCTGTTGGGTTTAATGGGATCTTTTGCACCTTTGCCATTGTACATCAGGCGCATTCTACTCTCTCGCCAGCTTGCTGGGATTCCTTTAGTTTCCTATATGTCGCTTAAAGCAGCATACAAAGTCTTTCTTGTATCTTTTCCGAGCATTAGAGTTAACCTCATTGGTATGTTGTCCCAACCAATTGCTCTATGCAAAGACACCCTATTCTTTGCTTTTTCCCGATTTAATTGGTCTATGTCAACGTCAAAAAAAAGCCCTTGTGGTAGCAGCTAGTGTGACAGCAAAAATGTGTTCCAGTGACTCTTCCAGTCACTGGAAATTATTCTAGTCACTGGCAAATTTATTCCAGTGACTCCAGTAGCAGCCTGTTACACAGGGACCCCTGGTGTCCACGACGCCTCCCACCTATCCTTATACTCGTGTCATGACGTCACTACTCTGTCATATGTCCACCTCTCCCCATTGGTTCATGACCAGCACTTCTACGCCCGCCTATGGAACACGTTCACGCCATTGGTTTAAAGCAGGGGTGTGCGATTATTCGAAATTTTCGAATATAATTCGAATAACATATTTTTAGTATGCGTATTCGATTCGAAAACCAAGTATTCCTATTGTGTCGAATATTCAGTCGGACGCGAATATTCCTTTTTATCCGGATATTCGACTGTGAGCACAGGCGTTCATTTCAGTCCGCAAGTCCTATCGTCATAGACATAATAACATGGCGGCGCCCAGAGCGTTGCGTAACTATACTCCGTTTCATACATAGCTGTCAACGCTGCCAAAGGTACGAAAGTAGTCCGCTGCAAAAAACAAGCAAAATGTATCCGTCCGCCTCGCGTCGTGGCTGAGTGGTACGAAGCGCGCGCCTATCTGTTCATTTTACAAAGGGCCTAGGTTTTTGCGGTGATCTTATTCCAGTAGCGAGACCTTCCTTCTTGAACCTCGCAACTGTCCGAGGGCTCACCCCGGTCATCTCGCCCACAGTTTCGAGAACTTCGCGCACAGTCTTCTCCGGGAAGCGCTTCCTTACGCTAGAGTAAACGTTGACAATAACCTGCTTGGAGTCTTTCGAAAATTTCGGAGACTTCAGCTTGGAGAACAGGCGAGCAGGAGATGTTTTTGAAGCCGCAGTGGGCGAAGAAAACAAGCGAGTAGGCGATAGCGGTGCCATTTTCTCCATACTCGGAAACCGAAAGACGAACGCGGAAGACATCACCGGCCGGCCTAGCTGCGAAAACCTGATACAGGAGGAGCCGAAAAAAAAAACCAGAAAACTAAGGCACTCTGTTTTGAAGAACATTAAAGAAAAAGCAATCTTTTTGCAAAATAAAACACCATTATTATTATGCTGCAATATTAACCAAAAATAACTTTAATTTTGAGTTCATTACTCTTGTCACTTTCGACGCACTACATTACGATGCGGACGAGGAGCGCAAACAGGCGCCGTAGCCTTGGCTGCGTTGACAGCTATGTATGAAACGGAGTATATAGTGCCTAGAATATTGCAGTATTCTAGGCACTATAGCGTAAGGTTAGGCCATGCCGTAGCTGACTGTGCTGGTGAGCTCCTTTGTGGCTATACCTGCCAATGCGCGTCCGACTCTGATTCGTGCCATGGCGAACCAAGGCTGTGGAAAGCCATCCGCAAAGCTGCTTCATCCCAGCAACGCGCTTTTGTCCTTATGGCATGCTAGCCTTAATCAATGCTGTGTACTAGTCATTTTCTGTGATATTTCCACTCCTCTAAGAATAATGTTCTCGACTTTGATACTTTTGTGCAGCCACAGACGCCTTTTGTGTAATTTTACTCATTGATAGTTGAAATGTGATGTCCTTGGATGCTCAAATAAATGTTTTGTAGTGGTTAAATGCGTCTGTCCTTCATTATTCGATATTCGATTCGATATTCGGAGCTAAGTATTCGTATTCGATTCGTATTCGAAAAATATGATATTCGCACACCCCTAGTTTAAAGGTATGTCTTCGTTACGATGTAGGGATCTGTGCGCATGTTCGTTGGTAGGCAGGGCATATGCTGTTCATATCTGCGGCGTAAAAATGTTGCTCCTGCAGCCCAGCTGCTTGGCATTCTTTCGGGCAAAGAAGTACGATAAATGTTTTTCACCAACACCACCTCCCTCTGCTGGCAATGCGGTACAAGAGTAGCGTACTCTAAATGCTGAGCTTCTCTTTTGTTTTCTTTATTAAGGATCAGCAAACCGGCAATACTATCACAAGGGGCGAACGCATTTTTGTCCTGTGAACGAAATATAAATAAAAAAAAACTTATGTACGATATGAAGGAATCATCCTATTTATTTATCTACAATATACTGCGGGCCCTAAGACGAGCCCTATAGCAGGAAGGGCAAGGATAACAACTTTTATTATAACTTAAGAAAAGTAGTAAACAGAATACGATTATTCGGTCATTGGTAAGAATAATAGAATAAGTAAAAAAATACATTAATCGCAAACAGCAATCAATAAGGATTGAAAAGAAAGAAAAATTTCTTGAATCAAATCCATAGAAATGTCACAGCAGCCAGATGACACAGGGTAGGCAAACTTCAGTTAACCCAATCAGGTCGAAGCTACTTGTTAGGCGAGTTCTGCGTTTTAATTGATGTTACGGCAGTATGATAAGAATTTCCCATGTGTAATATCAAAATAATAAAAGTAGTCCTGTCTTCGATAACAGAACTTGGACGTCGTTCAGTACAGGTGAAATTTCCTGTACGGAGGCAAAATTTCCACTTGTAAACAATAGCTGCCCTGGACACAGCTTTACACGAAGAGAAATACTCACAAGCCAAAAAAAAGCAACGCCCAACGTGGGGCTCGAACCCACGACCCTGAGATTAAGAGTCTCATGCTCTACCGACTGAGCTAGCCGGGCGATGGGCGCAACGGCAGAAAAGCATGTATTAACGCCTGCATTGCCTGGTCGATCAGGCTGCAACCCTTTTGGAGTCTTGCCAAGGCGTGGCAGAGTTCATTGGCCGATGTTTTAGCGGCCGCCACAGAGCAGCGGTACTATGCTGCAGCCTCGCCGAGCAAATGTGTGCAGCACCTGGAGCTGTGCCAGCGGAAACCAGAAAGGCAGATACAGAACAGCAGAGAACGAAGGAAAATAACAAGTCTTCTTGGTGGCTCGATGAGGCAACTGACGTGGCGCTCGTGCGCAGACCGACATCTCGTCCACACTTCGCGCTGATTTCGATTAGGATTGCGTTAATACAGACGTCAGCGCCACGGAATATGACCTCAGGGATGACTGTACCGTCAATTTGCATATAGTCTTCTCTGACATGAAGGATACAATCTACAGCGTATCCGCGATCTTTGATTCAAACCTCTATCGCTAATCTTTCTGAATGGTTGTACGAAATTAATTATTCACGTTATTCAGGGTAAGGGAGCCCGGATGAAAGAACACCTCAGCGTATCGGTCTAGTTTTCAAGGCGTAGGACGAGGCTCGGGGGAATGATTCTTGCTGCGTTCGAAAGGCGCTGTTCAAACATGTCGTCCTCTGTGTAATGCCGCTGTTCAGTGAACAAATGCTTCATTCATTCATTCATTCATTCATTCATTCATTCAAAATAAACGCGCCATCTCGCAATCATGATGATGATATCGGCAAATTTTACCCGCGGTGCACGTCCCTTCTTCAGATGCTGCTGCGAAACGTTGTACTTAATTAGAAATTTCCTATAGTGTTGCCCATGATTTCGTCGCCCAGTTTCCGTCAAGCGCAGAAAGCTTTGCCTCAGGCGATGCCTTTGCTTTGACAAACTGACTGATTTCCCATATCCCTCTTCCCTTTAATCATGCATTTACGTCCCCGTTACCCATGCAGAAAGTATCTTCTTGGGAAAGAAAACCTGCGACTGCTGCTAGGAGGCGCAACACAACGCTCTTACTTTCATGGGGAAAGGGCTGCGGTAAGAGAGCCGCAACAGCAGTCGGTAATTTGAAAACGACCATTGCAGAAGACATAATTGATTTAGGGTACAACGTTACATTTAACATTTTTTTTAGTTTACGATCATTTGCACGTGTGGTGAACGCCATGCTACAGATTAGCTTTTAGTGATTTCTACGTTCACAAACGCTTGAGGTTATAGCGTACCGCTGCCTTCTGGCGCTACCGTGGCTCATGTTCTGCGCGTAAGATTTGTGGAAATCTCTAGCTTGCGGCAACCACAGCACTGCTCGGTTACCGCGCTGGGAACGACCTACGCATGTGCGTGGAACACGCGAGCAACAAACTTCAGGCGGTAAAGCTTTAAAAGACAAAGCTCGGTATTGAAGCTCAATATCCAGCTTCGCCGTTTAGAATGACAACTTAGTCAATGTTTCTCAAGTTGAATTTCGTGATCTAACACTAACGTAAAACACTTTAATAAACGTTCTGATAGGACGACCGTAATAACTGCTGGAGGGAATCTGCGCTTGTTCACTGGGCGAGAATACTCTTAGAGTTAGGAAAAAAATTCCTCCGTCGAGCCGGATTCGAACCAGCGACCTATGGATGTCCATAGCGCGAAACCTCTACAGTCCACCGCTCTACCAACTGAGCTATCGACGGGGACGGATGCGAAACCGGCTTCCTTTTCTCAAGTGCGCCGTGTGTAGCACTCGCAGGAAAAGCCATCGCGGCAGCGCATCGTTTTACTTTCGACGGGACAGTGGCCTCGAGCTGCTTGCCCACTATTCACTTTCCTCGCTTTCTGCACCGAGTGTTTTTGTTTTGTCTCGTTTTGTTTTACCGCAAATTGGAATGTTTTCGAGAACAGTAAATGCACCGCAAGTTCTTCACTCTCAGTGGAAACCTGAACCGGCCAATGAAGGAAGTGATAAAGGAGCGAGTGTAGAAGAAAATAGAGGCATCGTGTTTGTAATTCCTGATTAACTTCGAACGCTCAGTTTTCTTCAATAATCGCTTTTATTTCGCAATTTGGCTGCGTCTTATATGCGGCCATCGCGACGAGCATTCCTTTCTCTGTGCCCATACACGATAGCTTTATCCGTCCAATTAGGCGATTTTCATGAAAAGGATATAGCAGCGCCTCCTCTAATTTGATACCAGTAATAGGAGGGAGCAAGTGAGCCCGCTTCCCATTGCAGTCTTCGACTCTGTCCAGCTCACTAGCCTTTGTGCCTGCCCCGTGTGTACAATTAGAAGGAGCTAGGGTACCCAGTAGCTATCGACATACCACAAGAAGTGGGCGAATAAATTCCTTCGTGCCTTATACTTCGCGAGGCAGCGCTCTGTAAACGATCATGACGTAGCCACCACTGGCTTAAGCTGACACCTTGCGGTGGTAAGGAGCTGAGCAGGAGCATCCTGAACGGTCACACACCGAAACAATTGATTCAACTTGCACTTAATGTCTATAGAAAGTGCGGTGAGGACACACGTTTTACATGTGATGAAAAGTGTAGAAAGAGTATCGGCATAGAAATGTGTTTTTTATGGATTTTTTTTTTACTCCAAAGCGACTCTTTTTGCAGTATCAAAGAGAGAGTACCAAGCAGACAAATAAAGATAAGTTCCGAAATAGTCACTGTAAACTTTATATGCCGTGTGGCGTAGCTCAAAGCATTTCATTTATTTCGCAGCAGGCAACATGGGACAACACTCGCTGTTTAGTGTTTTTATTTAAAAATGTGACATCATAACCTCTGGCATTGTTTTCTGCACTTTATTCGGCTGTTTCTGTAGCTTCTCTGCTGCTTTCTCTGCTCGCATCTTTCCTTAGCAGCCTTGGCCCGCTCGTTCGTGAATTGTCATCAGGTGCTGCAGCAGTGTGCTATAAAGCGACTTTGTGCGCATATTGCTGCTGCTACTTGTTCATCTCCTCTCGGCACAACCCGAATGCGCTGTTGAACCTTGACGACTAAAATGGCGCAGTAACTGACCTCACCATAGTCTGATGGAACTCTAGAACGAAGCACGCACGTCACGGAATTCCGTGACGTGTGCGCACGCCACGGAATTGATTCCCAACTTTGGAATTAATCGAAAAACGGCAACCAAAACGATGTTCCAGTGTGCGTTTATTGTTTCAAAAGAAGCTAAAGTAGATGTGTGCTTTGTCTTTTACCTCAGATGTCCGAAAATAACCTTTTTTTTGTTTCATTTGACCCATTATATGAAAAACAAGAAAAAATAGAAGGCATAGTCTTTCTTCCAGCCTGATCTGCACAGGGGTGCAGTTTTATTTTTATTTTTTTCAGCACAGCTTTACTCAATGAAATGAAGAAAAAATACTGTTTCACGTAAAGAAAATCACAACACTGTGAACAGTCGCTGCAAAGCAATGATTCTATAACCACATACAACTCAGGAACAAAGCGGCAAATGCCCCTCCAATGAAGCTCTCCAGCGAATTGCTCTGACGTCAGCTGCCACACACCCGCTAGCGTGAATCGCGGAGGGCTGACAATTGATAGGGGATTATGAACGGATTGAACGGATTGACCGCGGCGTCAATGAAGTCGGTAGACACTACTGGTGAAGGGCTTCCTATAGGGGCATTTGACAATTCGCTCTTGGGTTGTTTCTCTCTACAGTACAGTTCAAAGAGCGGAAATTGGAAGTGAAATAAACCAGAATGATCCGGGTTCAGTAGATGCTAAGAAAACGGGTCTTAAATATTGTTCAAACTTTGTCCTCTGCAATTAATCTTAGGCAGTGCACAGTTTGGTCGAGACGTCCGACTTCACGCGAACTCCCTTCTAGTTACCTCACGTAGCCTTCGAGAAAACTTCTTGTTATTTTCCGATGTTCCCTAATTCCTGCTTCGCGTTTTAACCCTGACACTGCTCCAGGTGCGTCGGGCATTAGACTCTACGAGGGTAGTGCCTAACGGCTACCCTGTGGTAGCCCGCAGAATTGGACAAATAAACTCTGCCACAACTTCGCAAGACTACGAAAGGGGTTGCCGCATAGCCTGCGGGCAATGGAAGGAGTTAATAGAGAATTTTAGTATAGCGTACGTAGACATACGCAAAGGCATAGCGAACGCTATAAAATAATGTCACTCAACTGTGACTTTTTTTTTCTGGGGGGGTTTTAAGGGGCTCTAATAAATTTTCGATACGCCTAGGATGTTAAAAGAGGCCACTTCACGAATATCCTACAGCAAGAATGTTTTCATGTGGTTGGTAGAAGCGGGTTATCTGTAGTCAAAATTTGAATTTCAGGGTCTTCGTGCTTTTCCCTTTCCTTTCTTCATTTTTGCACGCTGAGGGTGTTGTGAAAGGTCGGCGCTCCTCCGCCGGCCCCACCTCCGGGGGCGGAGCTTCCTGAACCGCCGGAGCTACGCGGCTTATTGGCCGCGGCCATGGCACCTGCCTGACGTCTGAAAGAACCTAACCAAGAGTACAGAGGCCAAGAGCCACCTCTAAACTTGCATACGCAGGTGCGAGCTACGGAGGAGGGTGCAAGCTTGACAATGTCGACGGAAAGGGCTGGCCAGAGGTGGGTTCTCTGCTGTGTGTAGGGTAAAGTGTTCATGACAACGCAATGCAGTGGTTGAGAGTGCTTATGTACTGTCCTCATAATGTGTTTCAGATCCCCTTTAATTGTAGGGCCATGGGTTTGAGTTCAGTGCTGGGTGCATTGTTTGTTTGTTTTTTTTTCACACTTCTCCCGCATTCTCGTTCTTTTTTTTTCCTTGTGTAAAGAGGCATTCAAAGAAGCAATGCGCCGTTGTTGACATCCGCTGCAAAGCCTTACCATCGTAGACCCTTAAATGAACCTGCATTTGTAACAGCACAGCGAGACATGCATGCTTTGTCAACAAACATCGGCTAACTACTTATAGCATTATATCTTTCTGTCTGTGTGTTTCTCACGTGTAAAAGTAAACTGAATGAAATCCCAGAAACGGCATGACTGATTTTTCTGTGTGTGTAGGTGTGCGATGATTATCTGTTCTG